>NC_142649.1:67060757-67363787 GCF_055504915.1 Nelumbo nucifera
GTATCCATATTCGAATTGTCTAATACAATACTCGATACTGATACTTTTACTACATGTATATTCAAACTCCATTCCTTTCTTTTGTGAGCAACAAACATAAATTAACTGTGGTAGTATTGACTAAACTCAAATTTCAAAAGCTAGTGACGAACTCCTAAAATACACATAAATAATAAACAACTACTATTTCAATACAAGTCTTCCATTATAGCTTTTGCCAAAGCGCGTGAAAGTGAAATGGTCATATTAACAGTGAGTGGGAAAGGTTCTATTTTTTTCTAGACTAAAATGCCCCTTGGAAGCTCATGAACGTCTCAAAAAGATGGAATCACCACCCATTTTTAAGAGGAAATGTGCCTTCATTTTCATATTCGAAAAATCAATTTGCCTTTGATAGTGACTCTGTTCTCCATGGAAAAAGGCACAAAAGCAAGAGATTTTTGGTCCCAAGGATTAGAAGAGGGAAGGTATTATGCACCCCTCTCTCCAAGCTGCTATAGCAGCCGAATACGGGAGTTGTTCAGACTCGATTTGAAATGAAGAAAAATAGAAATGGTTGCAGAAATTTCTTAAATCTGGAGGAACATGCTTTCAACTTCTCCTAAGACTGATTTTGAGGTGATGTTATCAGGTTTTAAGTACTGATTTCCCTAAGACCCTTGCCTTTTTGCCTCTATTCTCAATTAAGATGAAATCACCAATGATGGTTCACCAACATTTCAGAACTTCAAGCAACCCAAAAAAGCTAAAAAAAAAAAAACAGAGATTACGAAATCATATTTGAAAGTTAAAATGAAACACTTACCTTTCGTATGTACCTTGTCAAAAGGTTTCCAACAACTAGGGATGAGATAGAATGAAGTTTAAATGGGTTCTTGAGCTAGGGAGTGCTTCTGGTTGCAACAACTTCCGCTTGAAAATGGAGGAAGCGAGTTTGGAATTTGAGGTTCAGAGTACCTCCGAATTTCGGGTGAAGAAGAGGTAGTATATGAGCTGGGAGAAAGCTCTCTTCTCTCTTCCCTATCCTCATTTCTTGTTCTCTCTCTCCTTGTCTCTCTCTTTCTGGGGGCTTCCCTCAAGTTTCCCCTCTTTGGTTACCTCTCCCCTTTGAGCTTGAATTAGATCAGTATTTATAGAGAAAGGGAAGGAGAACAAGTATGAATTTGTTCAGCTACAGTGCTTTAGATTCAATAAAGGTTTTTCACACAAATAGGCAAAGATTGTTCAAAGAAATAGATGTCTAATCAAACTTTCCGATTTGGTGAAACATTTTTCTTCGATTTCGGGGTAGTTTTCACAGGTTTTGTGCATCCAATGGGAGCTTAAGGCGTGTGCCTGTCATGGTAGTCTCGTATTTGGGGTTGTCAATGGCAAAAAATATAAATTTGATGAATTTAAAATGATATTTTTTTCTTGGTTTTAAATAAGGATATCTTGGGGTTTTTAGTTTGGGTCTATTAGGCTCCATTTCATTGGTCCAACTGTTATAATGGGTCAAGTATGGTTCTAATGTGTCTAAATGGTATATTTCTAATTTAACAGTCAAACGGATGAATCTGGTCATGAAATTAGATGTATTGGGTTTTTTTGGGTCTTTGAACATAGTAGTGACGTCTGATTGGATAAATAAGATCAGAATGATGGAGATCTATGGCTGAGAAGTTCGGATCAACAAGATTTATTGAAATAGAATCTTTGTTTGATGAAGGGACAAACGAGTGAATTTTAGAATGAAATTTGGTGGCTTGACACTTTTGAACGTCCTGAATCTAATGGAAGTTACGGATCTTTGACCAGAGGAGTGGATTGACTGATTTAGTTCAGATCATGGTCTTAGCTTATGGTTTTCCAATCAACAAGAGGGCCCAAAATGGAATCTTGCTTTTTTTAACGGTCAGGTGGAGGTGATTGGTCATGAAATTCGATGTGCTAAGGTTTTTTAGGTCTCCAAACACAGTGGTAAGGTTTGTTGGTCATATAAAGTTGAGATGATGGATGATAAGCTCTAGTTAATGAGATTTGCTGAAACAGGATCTAGGCTTGATGGGGGTCAAATAGGGGAATTTTTAGTTACAATTTGGTATGTAGGCATGGATTAGGGGGAATCCCTCCCCATTTTTTCCTCAAAGCCCTAACATAGAAAGCAATCCACCGGCGATTTCACTACACAACTGACATCCGTGAAGGGGGAATCCATCGACGTCAAGAAATCAATTGACAATAAGCATGTTTGTCTTCGTTTTATTCTTTTCTTCTTGTTCTTGTTCTTGGAATACTTTTTCTTCTCCTCCTCCTTCCCTGCAAACGTTTTTCTTTTTTTTTTTTTTTTTGCTTTTTAATGTGCTTCTAAAGTTGGCCTTACCCCTGAACTCCTTCCTCTCTGAAATGAACATCCGCATCCCCAAGTCGGTGGTACCCTTATCGAAGGCAACCTATCAAAACCCCAAAAGCAGAACTGGGTTCAGTTAGTTCTCTGTTGCTCCAGTGCCCTTTGTCTAATGCAGAAGAACTGAATTCCTTATCCGTTTAATGCAGTTCTATGAGACTTATTGCATTGTTTTGAGAGTAGGAAACCTGGAATTTGGACTACAAAAATGAAATCTCTAAAAGCAATTCCCTTATTAGAATTTCAAGATTGAATGCTATTCGAATTCACCTGACTGTAAAAATTCCAAAATGATTTTTATGTTCTTAATGCATGGTTGTTCACTGTACATGTGTTATGCCTGTATAGTTTTTTTTTATGAACTCATGCAACCTTTTACCTTAACATGTCGATCTGCTAACCCTGAGGAGTTCAAGGAAGAACTTCAACACCACCTGAAACCAAGCTTTATTACTTTGTGATACAAATTTGTTGCAAGTAAAAAATAAAACTTTGATATTTTTACTCTTAAATTTATAGCTATTTATAAAGTCTTGAACTTGCAGAAAAATTCCTAAATTGATTTGGTGAAACAAACCAGGTGTAGAGAATTAACTATTCTCTTTTTGGAACTTCGATAGATTGCCTTCTATCAATGTATCAACGATTAGGGGACGTCGATGTTTGTTTCAGAGAAAAAGGGGTTTGGGTATCGTTGATAGACACATGGTCCATGCAGGTGTGTAACGTGGCGTAGGGAGAAGAGCAGCAAATTTCCTCCCTTTTCTCTTTATTTTCTTGTTAGTTTATTTCTGTTCTATTTCCTTGTAACTTGTACGTAGGAATAGGTCAATTTGGTTAAGTAGTTATTACTTAAGAATAGGTCAAGTTGTTAGTGGTTAAGTAGTTATGTTCCTATGTCTTAGGAATAGGCTAACTACTAGAGAAGCTAATCCCTTAATCAGTGGCTATGTTAGTGGAAGGAAGTTGAGAATTTTCTTGTATTTAAACACCACCCATCCAACATGGGAGGGCAATTGGAAGTTAATAAAATCTTGTGGTCTTATTTTCACCCTAAGCAGAATACTCTATCACTCTAGCTTTGTCTGGGACCTATCAATTAGTATTAGAGCTAGAAACCATGGCTACTAACAATGAGAGAATTGAGAGCTTAGAGGCTGGACTTAGAGGACTCCAAGATAGCTTTAGTCGTATGGAGGCGGGAGTAGCTGATAAGTTCCATCAGTTAGAAGATGCCATCAACACATTATCGGAAGCTCTACTCTCCAACCGTGCTGCATCGACTGCCAACAACCTCGAATTTAAGGCAAACTCTCCTACCAGGTATTCTTGCAACATGAGAGAAGAATCTCGAGACAACTCCAAAGTGGGACGACAACTGTTCTCTTCCAAACTAGCCAAATTGGAGTTTCCTTGATTTACGGGAGATGACCCCATCGAATGGTTCACAAGAGTAGATCAATTTTTTGAATACCAAGGCACTCTTGAATCTCATAAGGTGTCATTGGCTTCTTTCCATTTGGAAGGCAAGGCTAATCAATGGTGGCAATGGTTGAGAAGATCCTATAAGGAAGAAGACAAAGAGGTGACATGGGAAATTTTTCAAGAAGAACTTTGGGTAAGATTTGGTCCTACTGAATGTGAAGACTTTGACGAAGCATTGCCAAAGATTACACAGGTGGGCTCCTTACGTGATTATCAAAAAGAGTTCGAACGGTTGGGAAATCGGGTATAAGGGTGGAATCAAAAGGCATTGGTAAACACCTTTATGGGAGGTCTTAAAATTGAAATAGCAGATGGGATTCGGATGTTTAAGCCAAAATCCTTGAAGGAAGCCATCGGTTTAGCTTGGATGCGAGATGAGTAGCTAAACCGTCAAGAGAAGGCTACATGTCCATTCAATAGGACCACTATCGACTCTTCTCCAATGAAACTGAAGTCTGCTTCACCAATGAAACGACTCACTTAGACGGAGATGCAAAGGAGGCGTGCTCAAGGCCTTTGTTTTAATTGCGATGAGAAATTTGTACCGAGGCACAAATGCAAAGGGCCGCAGTTGTTGTTGCTTGAAGGAAATTATGACAAAAGTGAGACAGATGATGAAGATGGAGCTCACACCAACCTTCAACAAGCTATGGAACAGATACATCAAATTGGACCTTGAGAACAAGGTCCCTCTGAAAGATAGGGGCAATGATAGACGCATGGCTCATGCAGGTGTGTGAGGTGGCGTAGGGAGAAGAGCAACAGATTTCCTCCCTTGTCTCTTCATTTTCTTGTTAGTTTATTTCTGTTCTATTTCCTTGTAACCTGTACGTAGGAATTAGTCAATAAAGCCAAGGTGTTGGCCCTAGGAAGTAATCAATTTGGTTAAGTAGTTATGTTCCTATGGCTTAGGGATAGGCTAACTACTAGAGAAGCTAATCCCTTAATCAGTGGCTATGTTAGTAGAAGGAAGTTGAGAATTTTCTTGTATTTAAACACCACCCATCCAACATGGGAGGGTGGTTGGAAGTTAATAAAATCTTGTGGTCTTATTCTCACCCTAAGCAGAATACTCTATCACTCTAGCTTTGACTGGGACCTATCAATCGTCAGCTTCAAAAGCATTCACAAACAACAAAAAAATAATAGTATAAAGAGCGTTGAATCTGTCGTTGTACAGTGTCGGATACCGATGTTCTGGCGAGAGACGACAGTTGACGGAGATGACAACGACAAAGATAGTACGCGCTATCCAGTGACAAACAAAATTGTAGCCCTTGATATTATCCGCTGGTGGCTTTCACGTTCATGGATGCTTCTGGGTTAGGGGAGAGTCAAAAATGGGAGGAAGACCTAAAAATCCTATATAATTAAAATGGGTCCGAATGTAGTAGGCACGTTAGGTAAGCACAACGAGTGAGCACATAATAGCTATGTGACACATGTCCCAGTTAATATGTCTTTCATCCAAACGTTTTTGTTTCGTTAGACAGAAATTATCCATTATTTTATTATCTTTGTCAAAATAATTAAAAATAAAAAACAATGAAAAAGTAAAACCTAAATATATTGGGAGTTGGGACTCATTTATGTTTTCTTTTTTTATTATCTTTTATTTTTAATTATTTTGACAAAGATAATAAAATAATGGATAATTTCTATCTAAGAGAGTAAAAATGTTTGGATGAAAGACACATTAACTGGAACATGTGTTACACAGCTATTACGTGCTCACTAATTATGCTTAATTAAGGTGTCTACTACATCCGGACCCAATTAAAATGTTTATAACTATTAAGTAATTTTTATACTGATTCGACCAGATTTTTAAGATTAACATTTAAAGGTCCATTAATATTAATAACTTTTAAATATGTTGACGTGGTCGTCTCTCATTGGTGGGTTCACGCGTTTCGTGGTTCACAGAACGCGGTTTGATGGCCAAACCGATGTCCCCACTGGTGGGGGTTGGTAAGTGAGCGCGGATCTCATCAGTCTCAACTCTCGACTCGACTGCATTTCTTGTATCCTGCAGTGCAGTGCAGTCTGTGGCCCCAGCGCTAGAACAGTCCGTCACTGGTAGAGCGTAGCAGCCCAGATCAAAACCATGGGTTCTGTTGTTTTTGAAGGGAAAGGCGCGTTAAATCTTGAATGGCCCCTATAGTCCCACTTCTCATTTCTCACAACTTTCTCAGCCCTCTGCCCTTATAACTTATCGACCATTTGACCTTACTTTATATATGAGCATATGCGAATACGATATCTCGATTCTACGCAAAGCATCACAGTTCACAATACCACGCACCAAGCCCACTGCCTATCATATCATCGCCGTTTGATTTCAGGCAGTACTCTCGTCTTGGATGGGGCCCAAAGAATTGAGAGGATTCAAAAGTCCCACCGTGCTACTCTAGTCAGTCGTCTCTAGACTCCATCCCATAATCTATAAATAAACACATGGCCGGCTCCCCTCCTACTCAAAGTCTCAAATCCCAGAGTCATCTTCTGCTCTTCAACTCTCATAATCTTCTTCTTTTAGCTCATTCAAGCTATCATAGTTCAGATTTCTAACAGTACTTGGTAGAGAAATTAAGATGAGTGTGGAAGTATTGGACGGTGCCACCATCTTCAACTTCGTGGAGGACAAAGAAGCCTTCGAAGGCTCGGTTCATGACCGCTTTGCTCGTCTCGACACGGATCATGACGGTGTATTATCATATGCCGAGATGGTGAGGGAGCTCCAGAGTCTGAGGATCTTCGAGACCCACTTCGGCGTTGACGTCAAGACAGAACCCCATGAGATAGCCATTGTCTACCGTGCCCTGTTCGGCCGATTTGACCGTGATTCCAATGGGGCGGTGGACTTGGAGGAATTCAAGGCGGAGACCAAGCAGATGATGCTGGCCATGGCGAATGGGTTGGGATTCTTGCCCATTCAAATGGTACTTGAGGAGGACAGTCTCCTAAAGAAAGCTGTGGAATTGGAATCCGCCAAAGTTGCAGGTGCAGCTGCTTAAAAGTATTCTATTTCTTCCTTTGTAGTCTTGCAAGCATTTTACCTTTTTTAAATTTTCATTGTTGTATAAGTATTCTTTTTGGGCATTAAATCAAACAGTTAATATTCCTTTTGGCTGAGGATGCCAGTAGTTTAACAATCCAGATTGGTGCTCATCTCCGGTTCTGATTCAATATATCCCCTTGTTCATTCAATTTGTGTATTAATGCAATCAACATAGGAAAGTATTTGTCAATCTGTCAAGCAGCATCCATGGTAGCTTTTGAAGGATTTCATGAAGGTGTCATTGATGTAAGCAGTCGAAAAATCGTTCTCTGTTAATATTGTTTTGGTTTTGTTGTGGGAGATGTTAATCCTAACTCCTAACTTGTTAGAATCCTCGGTCATACCCCATTGCATGGGAGCAGCCATGTCTAGTCAATGGACTATGGGAAATTGGGAAATTGTCTTTCAATGTTAGTTGACTCAGGACCCCCGAGTTGACTCCGCTCTCAAGCATAGGAAGCCGAGTTATGGTGGTAATTTGTTTTCTATTCAGCAACCAGAAAATAAAAAGGGATAATAGCATATAAGGGCAACTTTTGAGGTTTAATATCTGTATGACAACGACTCCTCTATTTCTCGGCCGAGTCAGTTGATTCAATGGCTCCTAGCGTGAGTGCCCCTACGACCCTACCTGACGTGACAATATTGTCACAAGTGACTCCTTTACCGCACCATCAACACCTTCAGCCATGCCAATAGAGTGCCTATCGTGTGCCTTCATGGTGTCATCATGTGTGTCATGGGTGGGCTATGTATGTATCTTGGAAGGGGGGACTGTCAGTGGCATTATTGTAATTACTTAGTATGAATTTCCACTCTTTTGATGTTTCCTTTTCACTCCCCCAAAAGCTTAACGTACTCTTTGAGGGGAGGTAGGTAGTCGAGTGAGTCATAAGCGTGTAAAGGTTAAGCACGAGATCCCCTTGACACTGAACTGTGTGCTTGTTCTTACCACTGATTAATGCAATACAAGTTGCCTTTTGTCTAATTTGTGTGCCTTCTTGTTGCCTTTTGTGTGTTATTGCTTGCATTTGTAGGCTTTCTCGACCCCATCAAGTGCCGCACGGGGCCTTATCGATTAGCCCCGTGACAGTTGGTATTAGAGCGGGTTGCTGCTCAACGCACGTGACCCTTGCATAGCAACACTAGTGGTGGTGCAATGAAGCACAACAAGGAACTCACCAACGAAATTCAGCATGGCCTTGCCCATGCTAGAGAGACCGATGAGGCTCTAGGCGATGAAGCCGTTACAGAGAAGGCTCCGAAGGGTCGCACATCCGAAGCAAGCAAGCGCAACAAGTTAGTTGACAAGCTTGCTACCTTCGACACGCGCATCCTTCGTTGCGAAGTGACCGTTGGGGAGATGTGTGACCGAGTAGAAGAAATCCACCTGAACGTGGAAACAATTGAGAGCTCCATGGTGGAGCTAAAAGCTCGTTTAAATGGCATTATGAACGAGGTCCAAGACGTACTGAATGACACCCTCAAGGAAGTCCTTGGCACAACATCCCGACAAGAAGGGAGCTCATCTCGATCCAACATCCAAGACCAGGTTGATGAGATAAGAGCTGAATGGATGGCCATGAAAGTAGCCATGGCTGCTCCTACTGACCTCCAGACACAATTAGATGAACTAAGAGGAGACATGATGCTCCTCAAGAGATTAGTGGCCAACACTCCAAGCCCCTCCACAACATTGGCCCCTACTCGTGTGAAGATTCGGGAACCCACACCTTATGCCGGCTCCCGAGATGCTAGAGAACTTGACAACTTCTTGTGGCAAATGGAACAATATTTCCTTGCCGCTGGCATTGATGATGACCTAACTCAGATTCGTACAGTGATCATGTATTTGACTGACATTGCTATGCTATGGTGGTGGAGGCGATGCCAAGACATTGAACGGGGTACGTGCACCATTAAGACATGGGCTGATTTCAAGCGAGAACTAAAGCGGCAATTCTACCCAGAGAACGTGGAGTACTTGGCGTGGAAGAAGTTGAAAGCACTCAAGCATGGGGACTCACTCCACAGCTATGTCAAAGAGTTTTCAGCCCTTACCTTGGAGATCACGGACATGTCCGACAAGGATCTACTGTTCAACTTCATGGACGGACTGAAGCCATGGGCCGAACTAGAGCTCCAATGCCACAACATACAGGACCTCGCCACGGCAATGGCAGTGGTGGAGCAACTCAATGAGACGAACTTGTCAGATGAAGAAGCCCCTAAGCCAGAAAGCCCACGTGCCCCAAATTTGAGTGGGGGAGCAAGTCATCCACGCCCTCCGTACGACAACTCCAGCATCAACAAGCCAGCAAGACAAGACTACAGGAAGCCCCAAGGAGAGCAAGGCCGACCCTCAACACCAGTACAAGCCCAGAACCGCGGGGCCCCCACGTTCCTGCTCCCTTTGTGGGGAGAATCACCTAGTTCGTAACTGCCCAACCAAGAAGAAGATCATTTCCCTTGTCGCCAAGCTCAGTGATGACGAGCAAAGTGATGAGGAATAAGTCTGTGCAGACGCCAAGAGTGGCGCCCTTCAACTCTTCAACGCCATGGTGAAGAAAGAGGCCAATCATAGAAGGCCAAAGAAAGCCCAAAGGGAGTTGAAGTATGTAGACATCCTCCTCGACGGGAAGCCCACTCAAGCCCTTGTTGATACAGGGGCCTCCCACAACTTCATTTCGGTTGCTAAGGCCAAGCGACTCAATCTGAACATTGTGAAGAGACCGGGTGGATCAAGGCCGTGAACGGGGGGCCAAGGCAATTGAAGGCATGGCTCGTAGGGTTGATCTCCAAGTTGGGCCATGGACAAGCAAGACTAATCTATCAGTGGTACCCCTGGATGACTTCCAAGTTGTCTTGGGAATGGACTTCTTGACATAGGCGGAAGCAGCACTCATGCCTCATATCAACTTTCTGTGCATATTGGACAAGCGCTCCCCTTGCATGATATACCAGTTATGACTTCCACTAGGGTTCATGGGAAGCAAGTTTCTGCACTACAACTTCTTCATGAAGAAGCCTTGTTCGACACCAACATGGAGGAAGCAGAGAAGTTCCCCACTCCACTAGCTGAAGAAGCCACCCCTAAAGCCAACCTCAACAGCAGTAGGAAGCAGCAGGCCATCAAGCTATCCTCACCACTCTAGTAACAGAGTTCGTGTGTGTCGACAATCGTCAAGCAAAGCAGAAGACCCAAGGCCGTGTCCAAGTTCGCCCACACCTACTACCACAACCACTGGGGAGAGCGAGTGCCACTCAAGCCATTTAGGGACCACTTTCGCACCATCCCTCAGATTGAATCACGTAGTAGCCCTGTGAGTCACCCTTGGGGAAAAATTCATGGGAACCAACATCCCAACAATCCAAAACATCATTTTAACCCTTACCTGGCCCAAACCTTCCCTATAGCCAAGCTGAACCAGCCACTATCATACCTTGAGACCGCCAAGAAAGGACTTAGCCATAGGAAACCCCAACAGAACAAGATAACCCAACCATGCAATTCAAATCTACACCTCGGCCTTGGACGACAGCCGGTTCGTGGAACAGCAGGAGAACCTTCCTTCCGCATCAACGACTCTAAGGGACCAGCCGAAGCCGATCTCCGAGGACGTAGGTCGAAATGAGTGGAGGAGACTGTCACAAGTGACTCCTTCACCGCGCCATCAAGCACCTTCAGTCGTGCCAACAGAGTGCCTACCGCGTGCTTTCATGGTGTCATCATGTGTGTCATGGGTGGGCTATGTATGTATCTTGTAAGGGGGGACTACCAATGGCATTACTGTAATTACTTAGTATGAATTTCCACTCTTTTGATGTTTCCTTTTGTCACTCCTCCAAAAGCTTAACGTACTCTTTGAGGGGAGGTAGGTAGTCGAGTGAGTCATAAGTGTGTAAAGGTTAAGCACGAGATCCCCTCGACACTGAATTGTGTGCTTGTTCTTACCACTGATTAATGCAATACAAGTTGCCTTTTGTTTAATTTGTGTGCCTTCTTGTTGCCTTTTGTGTGTTGTTGCTTGCATTTGTAGGCTTTCTCGACCCCATCGAGTGCCGCACGGGGCCTCGTCGATTAGCCCCGTGACAATATGGCACAGTGGAGGCCGAGGGCCTCACTTCACTGGCTAGTTCTTGCCAACTAATCTTCCTTCTCCGTTTTACTCCCTTTCCAATTCCAGTGCTTTTCGCTTTTGATCGCTAGCTACTTCTTGCCGACTGTCACTCACATCTTCCTTCGTTGTCACATTACTTTCAACTTACCGTTGGCTGTTTTCTGGCTTCGATTGAATAGACACGCAGTATGAGAAAAACTATATTTATCTTTCTTTAAACTATGCTTTGTTTTAGAGATTTTATTTTTGGAATTTATAGTCTTCCGACGTAGCTCGGCTTTAGTTATTATAGTCATACTAATCTCTAATCCACAGATGTACTTGTTGGGAAAAAGGGGTTACTGGAAACTTTGGAGGAGAAGCTTTGAGGCGCGTCTGAAGACACTGTCTTTAGAACGTTATTTGCCCCCACTTCACTGAGTTTGTTGTTGGGTTACAGGCAAATTCGTTCCCGGGATACAATAGAGCCTTGGGCGAGAATCTGCAACCAGCAAAGTTGAAGAGTCTTCGAAGAAACCTTCGGTGAAACTGCAGCAGACCAGACTGAAAGAGAGAGAGAGAGAGAGAGAGAGAGAGAGTGAATTTTGAAATTGTGTGTTTTAGAAGTCTGATTCATACTCATTAAATAGTTTATGAAAAGGTATGAAGAAAAGGTAGGTGTTGGTTCAGAGAAGGCACCTTGAACAGTCACAATTTCAAACATTGTGACTGTTTAAAAGGTAGTTAACAGTTAATGACTGTTAACTTTGAATTGTGCCTCTTGATCACACCTGATCGAATCGTGACCATTGATCTCATCAACAGTGATCAACGGTCAACATCGCACCAAAACCAAAGCCACCCTTTGCGAGTCACGCGGGTGCGCGCCTCATTGCGCCGCGCGTTGCGTCAGCCACTTCAGCCACTATCAGCCCATTGGATTTAATCTCTTATTCATGAAGTTCAGCCACTTCAGCCACTATCAAATGGTCGCATCAACCTCCCTCCCCTGTATCTTTTCTTCCCCTTTCCTTACCCTTTTTCATTGTTTGGGGGGCAAAAGAAAACGTCAAGCATGAGAAACAAAAATAATGGAAAAGGTGATCAGATGATCCCGAGGCAGGAGAGCTAGAATGGACTCAGCTTGCATGCATTCAGATGATCCTGAGGCTGGCTATCAGCTGGTTGGTTGTTTTCCGTTGCACCTGGTTGTGGCCCTGAGTCACTAGGATGGCTTCTCTCAAGGTTGGTTCTGTGCCAATTAGGCAGCTTTACCAAGGTTAAGGCTAAGTTTGATAAAGTGTTTATTTCAAAAAAGCACTTATTTTGGGCCGGGGTCACACCAATAGCACTTATTTGCATTCGGGAAATAAGTCCAAAGAATAAGCACTTATTTAAAAAATCCAAATTTTAGGTTTATTTTTAAGTGCTTATTTCCTTTCTGACCTATCTTGGCTCATCATGTCACTAAAAATATTTATACCATCCTTGTTTAAGATAAGTGCTTTTTCATCGATTACTCAGAAGTGATTATTAGAATAAGCATTTATTATTATTTTTTTTAATAAACACTCCCAAACTAGGCCTAAAATCATTACATCAGTGTCGTGTGTAGTTGCAAAGAAAATTTAGCCAAGTATGTAAATGTGGGTCAGAGTTTGAGAGTGACCACATTGCGTAAAAAGATTGCGAAGTATTCGCTCTATCCCTCTTGAGACCTAGATAGTTTGGACCAACATTGTTTAATGGTCCTGTCTTTTTACTTGGATTTCATGATTCATATTAAAGTAAGACTCATCATTAAAAAAATCAAATCAAATACACACAAGCATGTAAATCAGCTTCAATTTTACATTAAAGAGACCAAAGTAATCCTTTCGATGATAAGGATGAGTTTTGTAAATCTGACTACTGATATTACAATCCCATGCTTACCTTTCGATGGAAAGGTAGAAGTCAAATACAACTTTAAAACCTTAATATTTGCCCACTGTAAAAAACCAATCATTTTGGCATTGACGCATTGCAACAATAATGATAAGTAAGCAATAGCTGGTTTTCTTTAGACTTAGAGTGCAAAATCTTATATTTTGTATGTATTTGCATTGTACATATTTGTATTTGTATTCTTTTCAAACTAAGCCTGAGACCCAAAAAATATGACTACAATATCCCAATGGAGGGAGATAGTAATTGTGGCTAAGGATGTAAACGTATCGAATTGGATTTGAATTAGGGTATATATCCAAATCAGATCTGATAACACATGTTAGATTTAATCTGATCAGATAATCAAATCTCACAAAGGATAATTTGAATCCGAATATGTTAAGAATGTTGGATATCTGAATCTGACTCGATGTAATTTAATTTCTGAAAATTTTAATAAATTATTAAAAGAAAAAAAATATAATGGTTTATATAAAGAAAAATGAAAAATACAAATATCTTTTTCAACTACTTTCATCATATATATTAATATATACATGTATTTTTATTAAAAAATTACAAAAAAATGCAATATAAATACAGCCAAATATAGGATCCGATCATGATCCAATCCATTTGCACCCCTAATCATGTCATTTGATGATTGAAGGCATATATAAGTTGGAACCAAATGGATGAAATTTTGTGTTTAACAAAATCAACACCTTCAAGAGCAAGGCTATAATGTTATTACTCCCCTACTGTCTTACAATACATTTGTTATGATTCTATTTTTGGTACTAGGTCAAGGTTTTGGGAGAATATGTGGTGAAGAGTCCCCTTTTACGTTAATTCCTAGAATTTACAAAGTATCAACCTTCAAACACAAGTTCATTGCTAAATTTTGTTGTTCAAGATCACTTCGGTCTTTCCTGAAATCTGGGATTGAAGAGAGGATTGAAGACTCTGAAAGAAACCTTGTATAAATTCATTTTGTTTGAAATGGAATTCTAGCATGTGATATGGGCTTGTGTGAAATATTTTGCTATTTTGGCACAAATGGTTTGTGATATGTTTATAAGCATTTGCTAATTACAAAAGTGTCATTATTTGTCTCCTTCAATTTTCTATTAAATACAAGAACGTCATTATTTGTCACCTTGAGTTTTTTAATAATTACAAGAGTGTCGTTGATATCATATATATACTAAAAGCAAAATGGGTATTAATAAAGCACCCATTTTGCTTGAAATGGAATCCTAGCATCTAAAGGTTATATGGGCTTGTGTGAAATATTTTGCAATTTTGGCACAAATGGTTTATGTGAAGTTTGTGAGCATTTGCTAATTACAAGTGTCATTATTTGTCTCTTTCAATTTTCTACTAATTACAAGAGTGCTATTGAAAACAATCATTGCCTCTTTTTCAGTTGTAGATATGGCATCGAGCTTTAGTGTAATTACAAGATTATCATTATTTGTGACCTTGAGTTTTTTACTAATTACAAGAGTGTATTGAAAAACAATTATTACTTCTTTTTTAGTTGTGCATATAACATTGAGTTTTCATGCAATTATAAAAGTGTCATCAACATGTAATTACAATATTGCCGCAAAATTGTTATTACCCTCTTTACTTTTCATATATTATCCCTTTTCTCTCTCTCTCTCTCTCTCTCTCTCTCTAGGGCTATCAGTGGGTTGGGTTGAACTTGATGGGCCCAAACTGATTGGGTCATTTTGGTTCCGGTTCTTGATACATTGTCCCGATTCTTATTGGTTCAAAGTTGATTCTACCCAGTCACAAATTGATTCAGACTCGCCTCAATATATTAAATAAATTAATATTATATATAATATTTTTGATAGGTCTATTATAATCGGTTATCGGGTTAGACCAAATTGACCCGAGAACCAATCAGTTTCATTTTATGTCTAAAATTACAAACCTTATCGGGTTCAGTTCAGTTATAGATCCTTAATAATTCTTATCGGGTCAATCCTGGTTCTACTTGGACCTAACCCGTTGACAACCATCTCTCTCTCCAGTCCCATTATAATACAATTTTTCATTTTTCATTTATCTTTATTTTCAAATTTTCATTTATCTTCAACCACTCCTTGAACTTTTAATATTATTTACAAGATAATAAATGTGTTTTTAATATATTTTTTCAATTAATCAATATAATTAATTAATTAAGTCTTCTAACTATGTTTCATCTAGGCAAGCACTAAGTTGGGATTAAAGTATTGGATGAACTTTTAATATTATTTACAAGATAATAAATGTTTTTTATTATATTTTTTAATTAATCAATATAATTAATTAATTAAGTATTCTAATTATGTTTCACCTAGGCAAGCCCCAAGTTGGGATTGAAGTATTGGAAACAAACCCAACTTGGAGACTTGTGGACCTAACGCACACTCAAGCCCGAGCCCAATGCTTGAACAAAAAACCTAGGCCCAAGCCTTGAAATTTTGAGTTAAGTGGGCTTAGGTTGGTTAGGCCCAATTTTGACTTAGAAATTTGGACCTCCAAAGCTTGGGTTAAAAATTGTAGGGCCAGGTCCGGATCAAGTCTAAACACAAAACTTTGGATCAAGCCTAGTATTTTTGGGCTAAGCCGGGCCTTTTCATCTACATCTCTTTAGCGTCTCAATCTAATTCCATGGAACAAAAGCAAACTAATATTTTAAAACATTCTCTCTTCTTTCTTACTCACTCTCTCCAAGAATTCAACCACTCCCTCTCACCCTCCAACCCCTCCAATAGTATACACTTGTTAAAATGTGTTAGTGCATATCATATGTTAAGTTACTTAATTTCGTTTAAATATATTTTTTAAGATTTTATTAATTATTTAAAAGTTATTAATTGTAATTGTAAATTTTTCTTTTAAAATTCGAGTAATTAATGTAATTTAAGTATTTAATTAAATTAATAATTAATTAATTTACCATATTTAATCAATTAAGTTAAATTAACTAATTAAATGTGTGCATTCTCTGATTGGTGAAGATACTACTTATCTTGTGACTTGCTAATATGCAAGATTCAAGGCATTAATACAATATACGAATAAATTGTGTAGACTGTAGAGGTTTTGATGAGCCGAAACTATTTTTTATTTGTTTAATTTGACAATTTCTTAAAGCTTATTAATTAATCTCTTTTATTGGCTGAGACTACTGCTTCAGCCTAACTCCAAGTGAACAACATATCTGTGACCCTAAAAATCAATATGTATCCCATACAATAGGCATCGATACATTTCAATATTTTGAACATTGCCAATATGCTTCTCAGATATGGAGCCATTTTTAATCACACTTGGAAAGCAATTGGACAGTCCAATCCGTTTATGGATCTTTCATTTGCCAATATACATAGAGGCAAAAGATACTGTGTAAGTTTGCAAGAACAGCAATAGGGTTGTTAATGGGTCAGGCCCAACCGGACAGACCCGACTCGAACCATATATTAGATATATAATATTTTCAGTAGGTTGATAATAATTGGGTCTATTGGGTCAGATCCAATTGCCTCGAAAAATGATCAATTTGGTTCTAGGTCTAAAATTAGAGACCATATAAGGTCTGATTCATGGTTTTGAAAACTGGATTGGATTGGGCGATTGAACTATTTAAATCAGGAATCGGTCAGGTCTCCGGGTCCGATTTATCTTTAGACCATTAATTCTCAAAAAAATGTTGAAATGGTCAAAGAACCGTTAGCCCAGGCAGTTGAACCACTAAACTGTTCGATGCAGATAGCAGTTTACAATTTTATTTAACATTTTAAGGAAATGTAAATAGAGGAGATCTCAGATCTGAGATAGAGATGTCAGTTCTGAGATTACTGATATGTGTGTGTGAGAGAAAAAGAGATCTGCAAAATCTGAGATCTGAGGTGGATTTTCTGTTGTTGGTTTTCCGCTTTCTGATACCGTTGTCACTGTTGCCACTGCCACTGCTGTTGTTGTCATTTGGGTGAACCACCACCACCACCACTTCACTCTTTTTCTTTATTTCTTCTTTTTTTTTCTTTTCCTTCTTTTTTTTTCTTTTTTTTCCCAACCGACAGCTATTTCCTCTCTATTTATATTTCTTTTTAACCTGACCTAATATGCTAATTCAATGGTTAAGATGCAATAAATTTATCTTGACCATTTTGACCCATTTGACCCAAACAGTTGAACCATTAACCCAAAAATCAGTAGCCAAAGCGATTTAATGTCCGAGTCGATTTTTAAAACCTTATTCTTGTTTGGGTGCAGTTGCTTAATATTGTTTGTCAGGTCGGTTTTGGTTGTACCCAGACCTGACCCGTTGGCAACCCTGGACAGCAAGCTTATGGAGATTGTAGGGATAGAAATAAATGCCAGAATTTTTGAAATTAATGGTTTGAGGTGGATAGATCGTATTAAAAAAAAATGAATTAGGTATGGGCATTGGCATGTGAAGAATTCAAAGGTATTATTATGTATGGGTGAACTATTGGGAGGATGGCATATTGTAGCAGAGCATCAACTTAAAATTATAAGACATGTGGTGGGCATCACATTTTATGGGAAGAATAAAATTCAATTTTGAAGGCTGCAACCTAGGCAACCAAGGGAATCCAGACTCGGAGGGTTGTCAGAGACAGCAACAGCAATATATGCCCTCAGTTTTTCAGGGTCAATGACCAATTGGGTAGAGCATCTCCCTAAAAGCTAAAATCATAGCAGCATTAATTGGTTGCAATAGGGGAAAGATAATAAATGTGGAAGGAGATTCGGATTGTCAAACAATTATTTCTTATGAACATTATTTTGCTCGTTGTAATTGGTGCCATGGACTATGGTCTGGTAATTTGGATGATACATTAGTTAAAGCAGCAGTGAAATCAGAACCAGAATTAGAATAAGTTAGAATGAAATTTCATTTCAAAAAGGAAAGAAATGGCTATTCCTTCAAATGAATGGCTGCCCTCGAGTGTACTACTTCTAATGCCTTTTTCCCTTGGAGTGATACAAATACCCAATCCAGTGGAAAGCTTCAATTCACTTTCTATTCTCAAAAAGCCTTCTACTTTTTTTTTATTATTAGTTTGTTTTCTGTGAATTCATTAGGACCTTGAGCCGTTCTGATTCAGTCCAATTCAAGTTTTTTAATTAACCCTCCAATATTTTAAATACTATTTGTTGCTTAGACGTCTTTTATGATGTTGAGTCGAAGACCACACATCTTTCCATTGTGTATTTTTTTAAAGATAACTATAATGTGCCTTTAAAGGAGAGGAGTCCAGATCACCTGCCAACAAAACGCGTTTCAACCCTACCAACATAAGCCCACACTACACATCTCATATATGGTGGTGGCCCCAATCTCATAGTAAGATGTGTGGTATGAGATCATATTTGATAGAGGGTTGAAATGTGTTTTGTTGGCAGAAGATTCCAATTGAAGATGAGCTTAAAAAAAAAAACTCCAAAACTGTCCCTACCCACCGTGCTTAGTTGCTTGATTTGATTTGTCCTTGTTGGGGAAGAATGGGGTCACTATAACTTTGGAGGAGAAACTCTGAGACGCATCTGAAGACACTGTCTTTAGAACGTTATTTGCCCCCACTCAGTTTTACTGAGTTTGCTGTTGGGTTACAGACAAATTCGTTCACAGGATACAATAGAGCCTTTGGCGAGAATCTGCAACCAACAAAGTTGAAGAGTCTCCAAAGAAACCTTCTGTGAAACTATAGCAGACCGGACTGAGAGAAAGAGAGAGAGTGAATTTCGAAATTGTGTGTTTTGGAGTCTGATTCATACTCCTTAAATAATTTGTGAAGAGGTATGAAGAAAAGGTAGGTGCTGGTTTAGAGAAGGCACCTTGAACAGTCACAATTTCAAACATTGTGACTGTTTAAAAAGTAGTTAACAGTTGGTGACTATTAACTTTGAATTGTGCCTCTTAATCACACTCGATCGAATCGTGACCGTTGATCTCATCAACGGTAATCAATGGTCATCAACGCACCAAAACCAGAGCCATCCATCACGAGCCACGCGGGTGCAAGCAAAGTGCGCCTCATTGCGCCGCACACACGCGTGCGCGCGCGTTGCACGATATCGAATCCTCATACTCTCATCTACTAATTCTAAAGAGTGTAAATCAACTCCTATTGAAATACTGAAAATAAAACTTACAATTTTCCAATGTAGGACAAGTTCAAAACTGAATTTTGTAAGAGAAAACTGATTTTTTCAATCAAGTGTGTAGGTGCAATTTCTCATGTAATTGACCAATCAAACCCATTGGATTTAATCTCTTATGAGATTACAATCCAATAGTCTTAAAAATGATTATTATATAAGATGTAGACGGAAGCAAGTGTTGAAATTCTCAATGTGCAAAATTTTAAAAAATGGATACTTTAAACCTTGGTCCAATTGCCAATCGACTAGTCGCTCTTAACCAAGACAAATTCCCCATCTTCTCTGAATTCTGATCCCACGGATTCCATGCAACCATTCTTCGTCTTTCTTTTTTTTTTTTTTCTCTTCTATTGATAGTTTGTACTCTCATTAGACTAAGAGGCGATACTGAGAATAAAATACAAAAGAACCCTTAAAATATTGGTGAAGACAAGAAAATTAGTAGAAGACAACATAGAATATGCAAAAAAGAAGTCCTCAAGATTTGGTGAAAACATAAGAAAATCGCTAAAAGACAACGTAGACAAGGTGGCTAGAGGCAAAAACATGTATACGAAAAGCGTCCCACGGGCTCCTCGTTGAACCGTCGTCCTCCTCATATTGCTAGTTACAGGAAAAACCAAATAGCCTCACTTTTCTTCTTCCAACATTGCTTGATGTTTTCAGTTAAAATTACCGGACTAACCTCACTTTTACCTCTAGCGTTGTAGCATGTCTCCTTTTATATATATATTCTTGCCATACTGATTCATGGGTGCATGGGTTAGGTTGCCTCCGTGTGGGACCCAGATGTTATAATTCTCTATGGACGGTGATGGCTGCCGGTAACAATCCCTCCCCATATCCATCCATACAGATTTAGATTGATCATGATTATGATTCTGTTCCATCTTGTGAAAATGGCCCATCCGATTCATTTTGGTAGGATTCACAAAATGGGCCCATCTTGTGAAAATGGGCCAATCCTTGGAACGAGAATCTCGTGAACCAAAGCATGGGCGTGTCATTTGATTACCCAAAAAACAAAAGTGTCATTTCGCTTCAATGTCGAGGACTTTATGGTAAATTTGTCCTTTTCAACAGACTAATAAAACGAACACCCAAGTCAAGCCAGTAGAAACAAATCAATCGAGTCTACGAAGAATGAATCAGCTCAACCCACTCGCTTCCACCCTCACTACCTACATCACCTCTCTCCCCCTCTCCACACTCCTCACCTTCTTCGCCTCCGTCGCCACCTTCTCTCTCCTCCCGATCATCTTCCGCCGGCGAAACTGGCGAAATGCGCCACCGGGTCCTATCGGATGGCCCTTGATGGGGTACCTCCCCTACCTCACCGAGCGTCTCCACGAAGACCTCTACCACCTGGCTAAGACCCATGGTCCACTCTTCAGCCTCCGCATGGGCCAGAAGCCCGCCATCGTCGTATCCTCGCCGGACATTACTCGCGAGATACTCAAGCACCAGGACGCAACGTTCTCCAGCCGCACAATCACCGAAGCTGTCCGCTGCGTCACGTACGATGCCACCTCCCTAGTCTTTGTCCCCTACGGTGCACGGTGGAGGCTCCTCCGTAAGATCCTCACTACAGAGATCTTCTCTTCTCGTGCCATGGAGCTCTTTCAACCAACTCGAAAACAACAGGTACCTGATACATACATAGAGAGATACAGTCGGACCTCGGACAGTCGGACGACGCCTCATAATTATCATCTGTAGTAATTAATTCTAACATTAACAAATGCTTCGTCTAGGTCCGAGGACTGCTTAAAACACTCTACGGGGCGTGGAAGTCAAACACACCTGCGAACATCGCCGACTCGACGTTCGTCGTATCAGCTAACCTCATAAGCAACCTTGTCTGCTCCAAGAGTCTGTTCGATAACACGAAGGAGGGGCGGGAGTTGAAGGAGATGGTGTGGGAGATACTGGAGGTGGTGGGTGCGCCCAATTTGGCTGATCTGATTCCGCTCTTGAAGGTTTTGGACCCTCAGGGATTGAAGAGGAGAGTATGGAAGGTTGTGAAGAAGTTTGACGATTTCTTCGAGAAGTTGATCGGCGAAAGGTTGGAGGACAGGAAGAAGGGAGTGAAGACGAATGAGAATGGAAGGTTGGACATGCTGGACGTGTTCTTGGATTACAGGAGCGAGAAGAAGGATGACGAGTTGAAGCAATTCTCTCGGGTGGACATCAAAGGGATGCTCTCTGTAAGTAATTTTTTTGTTCTTGTTTGTCAATCTTATTTGAATCGTCAGTTCTGATTCAAGTGGGAATTCTTTTGGTTGCTTTGAGGTAGATTTTTAGAGCAACATGTCTGAAATCCGTCACACATATGAATTATGATATATCCTCAGTATGAATGCATGCAGAAAGCTTGAAGAAAAGAAGAACAACTGATCGAAAGCTAATATCTATCTCTGGTATTGTATATGTAGGACATGTTTGTGGCTGGCACTGATACTTCATCAAGCACAGTGGAATGGGGGATGACTGAAATTCTGAAGAGACCAGAAATCTATAAGAAGATATTAGCAGAGATTGATGAAGTCGTCGGAAAGGAGCGATTTGTGGAAGAAACCGATATCCCCAAGCTTACCTACTTCCAAGCTGCTGTAAAAGAAGTGTTCAGACTCCATCCAGGAGTTCCACTCCTCATCCCTCGCCGCACCAACGAAGCAACCGAAGTGTGTGGCTACCATGTGCCCAAGCACGCCATCGTCTTTGTAAACGTCTGGGGAATGGCGAGGGACCCCAAAGTGTGGACAGAGCCTTACGAATTCAGGCCAGATAGGTTCCTTGGGTCGGACAAGGATGTCAAGGGTCAAGATTTCGACGTCTTGCCATTTGGAACGGGAAGGCGATCGTGCGTGGGTATGCCGCTGGGTCACCGGATGGTTCACTATTCCTTGGCTTCATTGCTCCATGCTTTTGAATGGGACTTCCCGGCTGATATTTTGGAAGACATGACGGAGAAGGTCGGGATTACACTACAGAAGGCCAAAGGCTTGATTGGCGTTCCGAAACCTCGATTATCTGAATCTGTGTTTCAGTAATCAATCCCTAGACCCTACGGTATTCTACAGACTGCTCTTGCTATATATGCAGAGATACGTCGTAATTTATATGATGATTATGCATCTTCTTTGCTAATATTATAAGCACTTGTAGTTGAAGCCAGTTGCTAATAATATTTCCTTGCGCCATTTTTCTAGTTTCTTCTCTTCAGATGATGAGCTTATTGCCTCACGTACGTCCTCGATGCATCAAAATTTATTTAACTTTATTTAACCCAATGTGCGAATGCGGGTCCCATTAAATTCAATCCGCCTCCCATCGTCCTAATTCAGTAATTTGTCTCAACAGATTACTGAACCTACTGACCCTGGAGACCATGGCCAGTCTTCACCTCCCAAACCCTAATCACTTGTTCTCATCTTCTTCAATTTCTGTTAGGTTCCACCAGAAGAGGCTGTTTGCGGATGTTGTTCTTCCTCACATTGGTTGGGTTCCTAGAGCTAGTCGAAGAAGCTCACGGATCCGAAGTGACAGTGGGTGTCTACTGTTCTTCTTCTTCTTCTTCTTCTCCATCTGTTCCCATGGAATCGGCCAGGATTTAGGTAATGGGTGTTGGTGTCCAGTCCGGATTTCCTACTAACTTCTCTCTACTCCCCTCTCTACTAACCCAATAAAATGATTCCAACTGTTTTTAATCATGTTAGAGGAGTCCAATTTTAGTGTAACAACTAATCAAGATTCAAGAGCTTAACCCCTCCGTTAAATACTCTTTTTAAAATATATCGATTCTTCAAATATTAATTAAACCTTTTTTCAAAAATAGATATTTCATCTAAGCCCAAATTCTTCTTCCCCATTCTCTTTCCTCTTCGTCTCTTCTCAGAAATCTTTCTGTTTGTATTTGATCGTTAATATACAAAAAGCCCCTTTCAGATTTCTTCAAGGATGAAGAAAAAATTCTATGTAAGCTCTAGCCACACTCCACACCAATAGATAGGAAAAGTTATACAAATTCTCTCGTGCTACCTATCAATATTTGAATCTTCTATCTCAATTCTTTGCCCTGCCTCTAGAAACTATCTATTTGGAACTGAAGGTTTTCTATTTTATCACAAGTAATTCAAAATTTTCCTACAATCCAAAAACCTTCTTAATATTGTTCATAAAAACATAAAAGTTATACTCCTCCCAACATCTTCAATGACAGCAACAAGAAAAAAAAAAAAAAAATCCAATGTATAGGAGGAAATTGAATGTGTACAGTGTGTTTTGCAAAAGAACTCAGTTTGATCTATATATGTTTTAAACCCACAAATTGAATGTGTACAGTGTACAGCTGTTTACCTATCAGCTGTATATTAGGGTTAGAGATAGTTAGGCTATCATTACCAGCTGTATATTCTGTTATTTCCAGCTGTACATTCAGTTAGCCAGCTGGACTCCGCCATTGCACTCTTTATATATACTCATTGGTAAATCAAAATACATGAATGAAGATTTATTTTCTTCTTGCAAGATTTTAGATGGTATCGGAGCGGTGAAAAAGGTTCTTCCACGCCTAAAGTCTGTTGAAGCTCTTCCTAATACGGCGAATACAAGATGGCACCAGAAACTGAAAGCAGATGCAGCAGAAACAGATTCACAGATCCTTTCTCGCCGTATTACCTTCACCCATCCAACAACCCTAACACGGTCTTAGTCTTCTGCTAATGGGAGAAAATTATCAAAAATGGACACGCGCAATGATCAACGCACTCAGTGCCAAAAATAAGGACGGATTCATGGACGGAACGATAGAGAAAACAGACCATTTGAAGACGACGGAATGGCTGGCATGGTCAAAATGCAACTCAATGGTGATATCGTGAAATTTCAATGCTCTTTCCCAAGAACTGCATCAGAGTGTCGCCTATATCGAGAATGCCAAAGAAATCTGGTTAGATCTTGAGCAACGTTTTTCTCAAGGCAACACCCCCTGGATCTTCCAATTAAAGAGAAATCCTGCACTCTTGAAGCAAAAAACTCTTCCTGCGGCTGTCTATTACACAAGGATGAAAGGCATATGGGACGAACTCACCTGTTTCTCAGGAGTTCCAACTTGTTCGTGTAGAGGTGCTACAAAAGAATTCCTCGCTGAGAAAGAAAAGGAATATGTATATCAATTTCTTCTTGGTTTAAGTGAAAGATTCACTACTATCAGGTCTAGCATACTCCGCATGGAACCTTTGCCGAACATCACCAAAGTTTATGCATTAGTGTCTCGAAAAGAAAATCATCAAGATTTAGCAATTCAGCGAGCACCAACAGTAGAGGCGTAGCCTGAATGTAACAGTACAATCACGAGGGGGAAACGGCAGTGATAAGCCTAAACTACGGTAAGACCACTGTAAGAAATAGGGACACACCAAAGACCGTTGTTACGAGATTTTTTGATACCCACCAAACAGGGAAACCAGGGGGAAATCGAAAGGAAAATCTCCAGCAAAGGCTAATGTTTCTAAGGCTGGGTCTACCAATCCAAATGCTAAGGTCTCACCTGCCAACAGGCTTTCATACGAGCAATACCAATAGTTAATTGATCTTCTCAATGGTGGAAAGCCCACTCTCTCCAACTTTGCAGGTATGGTTAACTGGTTCATGAATTCTGATATCTGGTTATTAGACAGCAGTGCAAGTGACCACATGACACCTTTTCATTCTAAGCACCACACCATTAACCAATCCAATATCAAGCCCGTTCAATTGCCAAATGGAACCTGCTTGCCTATTCAATCCAAAGTTGATGTGTCTCTATATCCTGAACTTACCTTACAAAACGTATTGTTCATTTCCAGTTTCCGTTGCAATTTGGCATCCATTAGTAAACTCACTTCGCAGCTTAACTGTGCTGCCCCATTCCTCCAAGAGAGTGACTGAGGTGGGTCTGCTGCATGATGGACTATACTACCTGACACCAGTGAAGCCAGTAGTGGCTCTACAATCTCATGCTAAGTCTTAGTTTATGGCATGCTAGACTTGGCCACGCCTCTTATAATCGGCTATCATCTATCAAATATCTTCACACTACTATACCTGCTACTGTATGTTTTGATACCTGTATGCGTGCAAAACAAACACGTCTGTCTTTTCCCATTAGGAATTCTAGATCATCAAGTATTTTTTTCATTAGTTCATTGTGATATATGGGGATGGTTATAATAAGACACCGTCTTTCTCAGGGGCACAGTATTTCCTAACAATTGTTGATGACTATTCATGGGCCACTTGGGTGTACTTGTTGAAGGCCAAATTTGAAGCCTATAGTTTCTTTGTCATGTTTTGTGCCATGGTCAGTACTCAATATAATTGTAAGATCCAATGTGTTTCGATTTGATAGTGGTTCAGAATTCCTATCTAGTCCTATGAAGAATTTCTTAGCTAAACATGGTATCATGCAACAAACCTCATGTGTAGATACCCCACAGCAAAATGGGGTGGTTGAAAGAAAGCATCAACACCTCTTAGATTGCAAGAGTTTTGCGGTTCCAGGCCAAATTACCAATAAAGTTTTGGGGAGAATGCATTTTGACTACATCTTACATAATCAATTATCTTCCCATGCCCATTTTGTCTGGAAAGACACCCATTGAAGCTTTACAAGGCCAAGCACCTTCCTATGCACATTTTCGAACTTTTGGCCACCTTGCCTATCCTGCTACAACTCATCATGGCGTGACAAATTTGCGTCTCGATCTAGGTATGTATCTTTCTTGGTTACCCTCGTGGACAAAAAGGGTGTACAGACTTCTTGATATGGAGACACAACAACTCTGTCTCACGAGATGTCAAGTTCTTTGAAGATCAATTCCCTTTTGTTGAAAATAAACAAGATGATGGACCATTGGTATCGTTCCGACACTCACCAGCTATTCCAACACCGGCATTGGATGATAGGATCAATATCATGGCCCATAAAGACTCAGGATTCTCAGATATTACTGAAACAAATGGGTTACTTCCATCTGATATACATATTGAATTGAACTTATTGCACCCATTGTACCCATTGCACCTGAACCCACTACACCCATTACGCTAGAACCTATACCAATTACCAACAAATCACCATCCGTTATGCTTGTGTTAGATCCTCCTAATTGGCCCATTCGCAATAAACGAATTCCAACCCATCTTGCTGATTACGTTTGTCCAATCATTCAATCCAATAATGACCCACATGCTTCATCCACCTCCCACCCCATTTCCAACTTTCTCCATTCAGGTGCCACTTCCCATCTTGAGCCTACCACATACAAGCAGGCCTAGAAAAGATGAATGTTGGAGACAAGGTACAAATGGGTTTACAATGTCAAATACAATCCGAATGGTACAAGTGAGCGCTACAAAGCATGATTAGTTGCAAAGGGATATACACAAACGGAAGGGATTGATTACATTGAAACTTTCGCTCTTGTTGTGAAATTAGTGACAGTACGTTGTTTACTAGCTCTTGTAGTAGCATGAGGTTGGGAACCTCACCAAATGGATGTAAAAAACGTCTTTCTTCATGGCTCTCTTTAGGAAGAAGTATACATGATCCATCCTCCTGGCATGTTGTCTCTAATAAACATACGTGTTTGCAAATTAAACAAATCAATCTATGGGCTTAAGCAAGCATCACGGAATTGGTTTCATACATTAGCTTTTGCTCTCAAACAATGTAGCTTCCATCAATCATTGGCAGACAATGTACTATTCATTATGAATAGCTCTAGTTCCTTTTTAGTCATTTTGGCATATGTCGATGACCTTGTCATAGCCGAGGACAATCCTATTGCCATTAATGATCTACCAATAATGATCTTAAGAAGTATCACAGCAATTGTTTTCCTATCAAGGACCTAGGCCATCTCCATTACTTTCTTGGCATTGAGATATCTCATTCCTCTTCGGCGCTCTTTCTCAGCCGACACAAATATATTCTAGACATTCTTCAAGAATTAGGAAGTTAGGCTGCAAACCCAGCCCATTTCCAATGGAACAACAACACCCTCTTGGACCGAAATCTGGGTCCCCAATAGACAATCCTGCTCAGTATAGGCGCCTAGTTGGTCATCTCATTTACTTAACCATCACAAGACCAAAGCTCAGCTATGCAGTACACACACTCAACCAGTTTATGAGTGACCCTCGACAGTGTGATCTTGATGCTGCCATGCATGTCCTCTAATACCTCAAACCAACTCCAAAGCATGGCATTCCGCTCTCCTCTAATAGTGGTCTGATTTTAAGGGCCTACTGTGACTTAGATTGGGTAGGTTGTCCCTCCACCAAATGTTCAACTATTGGCTATATTACTTTTCTTGGATCCTTCCCTTTCTTGGAAAACCAAGAAACAGACAATGGTCTCTCGCTCATTGGCATAAGCAGAGTACTGTGCCATGGCTACTACCACTAGCGAGCTCCTTTGGCTAAAACGACTATTTGCTGATTTGGAACTTATGCATTCTCAACCCATGCATCTCTTCTGTGACAACAAAGCTACACTCCATATAGCAGCCAATCTCATGTTTCATGAACGAACAAAACACATCAAAATTGACTACCACTTCATATGAGAACACCTTCACTCCCAGGGGCGGAGCCAGCCAGGGGAGCCATGCCCCCCCCTATGGTCCAGAATTCTCCACTTGGAATAAAGCTTTCCATGTAAAGTTCCCCCCTCCCAAACTCTCCACCCCAATGGTTGGCCCCCCTATGGGTCCATCCATACTTCTTCCCTTGGCCCTCCTCACAAAAAATTTCTGGCTTCGCCCCTGTTCGCCCCAATACCATCACTAAAACATACATCAATTACATTCAACCGGCTGACATATCTACTAAGGCCTTAGGAATAGATCATTTTCATTCTTTGCTATCCAAGTTGGGCATCCATGCGCCAACTTGTGGAGGAGTGTTAGAGACAGTTAGGTTGTTATTACCAGCTGTACATTCAGTTAGCCAGATGGACTCCACCATTATACTCTTTATATATACTCATTCGGTAAATCAAAATACATGAAGATTTCTTTTCTTCTCGCAAGATTTTAGAGATCATGATCATAAATTTGATGTTTTTTGCTACATTTTGGATTGACAATACCTTAAATTTCAATTCTGGCATGATTTCATACGCCTAATTGTATACACATCTTTGAGAGGATAGTTCATGTATATTTATGTTTATGTCGCATGCTTTTGATATCTGGGTGTTGAATTCTACGCCATAAATATAGACGTTCAGGCATTACTACAGTCTGCTGCTAAGAACCCACTTCAAATCAGGGAGCTCTTGACTCGTGAACTAGGTTTGGCACTGTTACTTTGACCCAAGAAGTTTCCAAGTACCGTGTGTTCAGGGATATTAGACAGTTTGTATATGCTATCAACATTCTGGTAAAGCCAGAGTAGAAAGGAGTCTCTGTTTCTATGGTTCTATGGTATTTGAATCACTTAATAGAGATGTAGTGGTATTGGTGGAAATCCACTTCTTGGGGAGCAGGCTGCAGAGGAATCAAAAGTGGCCATCGATACTACTCTCAGGGGATCAGATCTCGTGTTCATTACAGCAGGGATGGGTGGTGGTACGGGTTCTGAAATTGCCCTTGTTGCTCAGATATCGAAGGAAGCGAGTTATTTAACTGTTGGGAGTAATCACCTACCCATTCAGCTTTGAAGGATGTAAAAGATCTCTTCCCTTTTCTGTTCTTCTTTAAATTCATGATATACCTATCTGTTTTATCCATCAAGGTACCATTGCTTGATTGCAGTTCACCTCATCTCAAGGGGGTCCTTGCCAACATATAATTTCTTTAGAGTGGACAACTTATTTTACTGTTGTGCTTTCACATTTAATCATATTTTTCTTCAATTTATTTGGCATAAGATGGAATTCCAACCCACCATTCAATGGGTCCCACCTTGATGATTAATTGGTTCAAAAATCAGCTAAGTTTGTTATCCAAAATGTTTGGAATGGTTATTCGGATGATGGTGAAGGGTTCAATTAAAATACTTTGAAAGTTCTAAGTATGAAGGCTTATAAAAAAGCCCTGAATATGAAGCATGAATAGAATGGTCTAAGGACGCCTGATCTGATTTTTGGTGTACAGTTTCCTTTAGGTGATACTATTCCTTGAAAACTTGAGTCTTATGACTGAAGTCCTGATTGCATGTGCTTGTAGCTACTAGTTAATCTGAGGATGCTATTGATAATATAGTTGATTATTGCCTTTGAACTGCAAAGGTGTCTTTGTTTGTTGAAAATATTCTTTCTCTTTACTAGTCAAAGATTTTAAGGGGAGCGTTTAGATGACATTGTGATGTCTCTCTTTACCACCATTTCTTGCTTGTTAATCTGTTCTACACTTCTACCCAATGATTTTCCTATTCACAAGAGATTACTCGCATCAAATCCTAACCATCTAATCATTCTTTATTTGGGTCGGTTAATTGAGAGTATTTAGAGAATCAGGCCCCTTTTTTTGGATGTTTCACTCATTTAGATGCATCAATTTCTTCTTGCCAAAGAGATTTCCTAGGTTGTCGATCTAGGTCGGAGAATAAGTGTGAACAAGGAAGGAGACTTTGAATCTCTAGAAGGGGTGAAGAAAGCCAAAGAGACAAACAAGTTTCATTTTTGTCCACGTGTCAAAAGTTTTTTCAAGGTTAAAAGACGGGTTGGTTGGGCGGGTCCTAGGAAGGCCTAGAGGTTAGGCCAGGGTCAGGAAATAAGGAGGTAGGTCGTGTTGGTGATAGTCGTTCGGCTGTCTCAACAAACTGGAAAGGAGGGGCACAAAGTGGAGATTAAGAGCCTAGTCGACAGGGATGTTAGAATTGGTAAGAGCTTAGGGCTATTTTTTTGGGGAGGCGAGGAGTTTGCTAGAAGAGATTTCAAAACATTTGAAAAGAGCAAAAGGGAAGAGAGAATGAAGAAGTTGTTAGGAGAAGGAGGAAAGGTTTGGAATGAGGACAATAATGGGTATGACAAGATATTTGAAGCTGAAGACTAGCTGCGTTTGCAGTGGGGGTTCATTGTTTTCATTTTGTTTGTTTGTGTCATTGTTGTCCTTTTGTAGTTGTATTGGGTGTTAACTTAGCACCCATGTCTGGTTGTAATCAGTTTGTCTATTTTTATCAATAAAATTTTATTTTTATTCTATAAAAGAAAAAAAAAATTATTTAAATTATTTGTTTATGGGCAAATTTCTTAAACTATCCCTACTGTTTAGTTAATTAATTGACGTGTAAACTGGTAATTATTTCAAAATTCCTAAAACTAGCGGGGTGGCCCCTGCGTTGCAGGGGCTAATGAGTGTAAGAAAAAAAGTTCTGAAGTGTGAAATTTTTATACTCCCCACAGTGATAAATACTCCTATAGTAGTTAACTCTAACAATTTTTAAACAACACGAGGTGTTTTCATATAAAGAGTATTTGTCACAAATAGTGAGAAATTAATTATTGATCACAGTAATATGTTTTTGAAAGAAATTAATTATACATTTAGAAATGGTGTAATAAAGCACTGCCCATATGAATTTAAAGAAAGGTTAATATGCTTCTTAAAAAAAATCTTATTCTTTACATAAACATGTTAATGCCTTCCCCTTGAGATGAGCTATTCGAATTGCCTTACATACCCTCTCTCTCTCTCCCCATCGTTGTTATTCTATTCAATGTTTAGGAACTGAACCAAGCCCTAAATTATTCAGCAGCTAAAAATAAATAAAACCGTAGGTAAAAGAAAACAAACCCAGATGATGGAAGGCGACATGAGGATCGTGTAACCCGAAACGGTTAAAAAGCTATCGCCTGCAAGATCACCCTCTGGTGTATGGATGGACAGGGCCTCTAGCCTTGTAGCAGTTATGAGTGTAGTACGACCTCCCGTTGGCAGAGAGAGCACCGTAAGAAACCAGCTTTCCTCTTGAAATGCTGGCAGCGATGGCGTCTTTCAGTTCATTTGTGCAACCAGATGAGTATTACCACACCAACCAACATCCCAGTCACCTCAGCTTCACCTATAGTGCATCCTTAGTTCATTTTTACTATGTTGATTTCAGCCATGTCAAGTAAAGAAAACAGCTCTCAGTATGCTACTGCGAGGATCCAGCAACATTTGTTCAGATCATTGATAACAGTAAAGCAAGGCAATTGAAGTCTCTTAAGAACTTTATGTATAATGAGTGCATAATATAGCAGATGCTTCCATAATGCCCAGAATATGCAATCAATAATCAATTCCCATGTGCTACATGAACTCATATAAAAATGACTGGTATAACTTTTCTCCCATATTAATAACTTCATGTTTTGGTGATTACATGTTACCAAATTAGCCAAAATTTGAGAAGGAATTAGAAGTGGAAATTTTTTCCTCAGGAAGATATGAAAAATCCAAACCAAGCTGTTATCATATGTTAGCTAGCTACAATTCTACAGGCAAGTTCAGCAAATGTGTACAGCCACATAACGCACGGCATTATCAAGATTCATCAGCTCAGCTAAAAGCAGACATTTTTCCGATAATTGAGCAATAAGCAAACCGTTTTTTTTCGGTACATGCAATATACTATTACATTTGAATAATTGTATGAAATATACAAGGAGAATAAAAAAAGGAGCTAAACATGGGTTGAGCACACAATCAAGAGTCAATATAGCCACAGTACATTCCATCCTGCATATGTATATGTGTGCATGCAATGATGTGGATATTACAGTAATGGGAAACAAAACATCAAGTACAAGTACAACACCCAGAATGCTTAACGATTATCTGGATATTTGAGTTACTATGGTCATACCTCAGAGCTAGAGTCCTCATGGGCAGGTTTCATTTGGGCATCTTTGTCTGAAGCTGCTCTTCTGCGTGCAGCATTTCTTGTTTGAGGTCCTCTTCTCATCTGGAGCAGATTTCAGAACAGCTTTGCCCTTTCCTTTTGAAGAGCTTGCATTACTATCTTGAGCCTGGTCCTTCCTAGATGCACCTCCAATAGTCACCGATGGTCTGGATCTGGTGGAATGGCGACGAGTGGAAGAAGGTGTAGATGGTGATGGTGATGAAGCACCAGCTCCTGCAAGTGTTGTACCAGGCTCAGAATTTCCTGAAGATGCCAAGGGTTTCTGTGCAGGTTCACCTCGCTGAACTCATGGCCAAAGAAATTCTTCTACAGCAGCTAAACTTGCAAGGGGATCAATCAACACAATGTTTGATGAATAATCACGAAGAGATTTGTCTCCTTGAGCTCTACAAAGACGTAGCTTGAATGGCTGAGTTAATGCACTCAGCCCTGATGAGAGATGTGCACTTCCACTGGATGACCTAGAGGAATGGCTCGGTACAACTGGAAAACGCTCCAAAGAAGACAGGGAATTTTGAAGCTTCTGAACCAAGACAGTCATAGGAGTTTCATTCCCTTCATTAACACCAGCAGGAAGAGCAACAGAAATAAAAGACTTGAATCTTTTAAGTGCTTGTTGTCGAGACCTAGGCAAATTAGTTTCTGATATTCTCTCCTTGGAAAAGGTTCCACAAGAAAAGTAGTTCAGCAAAGCTGCAACAACTCCACTACCAATGAACTCAAATGTGGAAACACCATCTCCTTTACTCAGTTCTGCTAGCATCTCAGATATCACTCCAATCAAGTGTTCCTCTGTATTAGCTGAAAGGTCAGCTAGGCGAGGGCCAGAAGCCTTTAATTTACCCTTTGATTTAGTCTTTTGATCATCAACACAAGCATTCAACTTCGAACATAGGTTTTTCAAGCATAGGTCATCAGTTACACCGACTTCAGCTGCCTTGCTATCTGCTGAAAAATATTTATCTTTAAAAGCTTTTGCACAAACACTTACGGTTGTGCGAAGCTAGAATTAACAGTTGGGATTTCTACTGATGCTGGCGGTGAACCAACATTGCCAGGTATAACACTTTTTGATTCTTCCAAGGGATTTACATCTGCATTTGAACAACCACTGCTTGCTGATAGCACCTGAAACGTGATGATGTTCCAGGTACATAATCATTATCTTTTTCAACAGAAGATGATTGGACAATAGCTGTACTTTGAAGAATCAGTTAATTTAAGTGTATCTACAGCATGAACCACCCCCTCTCTCACAAACATCTTGGAAAATGTTTCAGGAAGCTTTTCCATAAGAGTCTCTGCTATCTGAAGGGCAGGAATCAATACTTGTGGATCTTTCCACGCTAAAACACCAGCTAAGAAACTGGGAGACCAAACAATAGATAACCAAAAAATAAACTTCTTAAATATGCATGAAAAAAAAAATTGCAAACTGAATAATATTTACACGAAGAATAAATCAATGTAAGAAAGAGTAAAATAATGCAAGTACCTTGATATGTTTGTTACACTTAGTAAAGACTGAATCATATCTGCTAGCTGTGCTAAAATACATCAATTTTACAAACATTTGTGGCAAACCGGACCACTCATACTAGATCGATAGATCTGATCAGCAAAAGGGGAGTAAAATAATAAAAAGTATGAACTCTATTATCTATTTAATTGAAGGGACCGGTTAAAGCCTCTTAGCACAAAATAAAACCCTTGGAGCAACTAACCTGTATCAGAACAGGAAGAAGATACATTCCAAATTGCTGCAGGAGCTCAGGTCCAAATGGTTGGGGTCCGTTTAGGAGCAGTTTTGGTAACTGGTATCATCTTGGCTACCATATTCTGGCATGTAGACAACTCTCGGCATCCAAGAGCGACTGGGATTCTTTGCCTTCGCCATGTCGACGACATTCTACACCTGCGGAGAGGCGATGCCAGTGTTCCTGCATGAGCGATACATCTTCATGAGAGAGACAGCTTATAACGCATATCGTCCTCAATCTCAGTCTCTAGAAAAACAGGGGGAAGAAGGGATGGTCTTATCTACCGCTCTGAGGGGGGCGGTGACGATACGGAGGGAGAGAGAAAAACAGGGGATTAAGGGATGGAAAGAAAGAAAAATGGTGAGAAGAATGAGACTAATCTAAAGAGAGGATGGAAAGAATATCTGTCATGCAACAGGTATACGTACGAACTGTTTGAGACAAAAGAAAAAATGGTGAGAAGAACGAGACACACATTTGTGAGAGACGGAGAAACTGTTCAACTACAGTGTTGAACGCTAAAATTCCATTTAGCGAAAGGGGAGATACGCTTCTTGTGACCTGTTTAATGCTCTCTCAAAAATCGGTTCAACAAAAGCTTCGTCACCACCTCCAACAAGAGCACCGGTAAGTACTTTGTTAAATCTCTCTCTCTACAAAGGGAATAAGTCCCCCATCACGAATGCCAGAATGCCAGAGCCAAAAAGCCTCTGGTTTGTGTTTTGAAAACCCGGTATAGAGGTGTCAAAAACGCCGCATCCCGCATGTGCTCTACTTAGCCTCTCGTTAATCAAAGAAAACAAGGTTTCAATCGGTGCTTCCTAAGTGATCTCACCGTTGGTTTCTTTGCTCCTGAATGGATCAAATCGAGGGAAGAAAGACGCGCTCACAACGCTCTACAAGCTCTGTCTATGAAATAGAACAAAGAGAGGGGCATTAATGCAAGAGCTGTGAAACCGTTAGTGGACTTAATTTCAGAGTAGGGGAGCAGTTTGACAGAGAAGGCGATGGTAGTTCTGAGCATCTTAGCTACAAGTCAGGCAGGACATAAAAGAAAACGTCCAACAGGAAACCACGCTTTGGATGCCACAAACAAACCCCATTCAAAGCATACCCTACAAGATAACCATAAGAACCTATAGATCTCCCACTTTATCAAATAGAGACCACTAACAGAATCAACAACAAGCAAGGAATAGAAAATAAACTATGGCACAAGAAAGATCTAATAATGCGATAGATAGTAAATTAAAAAAAAAAAAATTGTAAATGGAAAGCTCAGGTTCAAGCTCCATTGGCAATACTTGGTAATGGAGTAATCTAGGCTTTTCGAATCTCCAAAACCAGCATACTTAGCTCAGGTTCAATCAATGCCTGCTAAGAATCTCACTGGAGCTGAGCCAGAGAGAGAGAGAGAGAGAGAGGAGATGAATCATGGTTAGATTTTGAGGAGGCTCGCTAACTAATAATTAGCTGTGATGTAGTGATTTTCTCAGTGGTTGTGCAGCTACAATTTCAGAGGGCAAAACCGCTTAGTCGAAGAAGGAGGAATTGCAGTTTTGGTTGGAGCGGTCGAAGATGGGTCGGTGAAAGGGAAAGAGTTCTCAATACCAACGCTTCTCCAACTATACGCGAGCAGTGTACGGAACAGAATGTTAGAGGCATAAAGCCTCTACTCAGCTTCTCATTAATTGAAGATAACAAGGTTTCAATTGGTTCTTCCGGAATGATCCCGCCGTTGGTTTCTTTGCTCCTGAATGGATCAAATCACAAACGATAGCTATTGCTCTGCAACACCGGCAAAAGAACAAGGGGCAGGGGGTCGATGGATGGTTGTGGGAGTCCGAAAATGATGAAGAGAAGGATAAAAGTGATGGTGGTGGAAATAGGGGTCAAAAAACTGGCGAGATGTACGTTGGAGGTGGGTGAGAACGTTGAGAAAGTACCGCCGCCACTGTGGCTTCTCTGTTGTCATTGAGAAAACGATGAACGATGGCTAGACGAAGGGAGAAAGAAGAATGTAAAGGAAGAGGGTGAGAAAGAGTGATAGATAGAATGGGAGGAATGAATGAGATTCTGTTAGCAAGGGCTAACGAGAAGGGAAGTATTAGTCAATTGTCAAAAACAGTAAGGATATACTTACTCAATTAGCTAAACTATAAGGATAGTTTAAGAAAAAATTATTCCAATTTCTTTAGATATCCCAACATTTCTTTTCACTTGCTTCGTATTCAGGCATTGGAGGCTATTGAGAAATTACAACAAAATGTTGATACTCTTATAGTGATTTCAAACGACCGTTTGTTGGATATTGCTGATGAACAGACACCCCTTCAGGATGCCTTTCTCCTGGCAGATGATGTTTTACGACGAGTACAGGGGATTTCCATCACCGTGAATGATTTGTGAAAAAAATGTCATCTTAAAGACTGTTCCTTGTCTATTCTGTATATGTTGGAAAGTTGTTTCCCTTATTTTGCAGATACCTGGACTGTTAATGTGGATTTTGCAGATGTCAAGGCAGTTATAAAAGAATCTGGAACTGCAATGCTTGGTGTAAGGGTTTCTTCCAGCAAGAACCGTGCAAAAGAAGCAGCTGAGCGAGGAATTTGGCTCCTTTGATTGGATCATCAATCCAATCCGCCACTGGAGTTGTATATAATATTTACTTGAGGGAAGGACATAACCTTTTAAGAAGTAAATCAAGTGTCTCAGGTGCTAAGAAAACATTTACTATTATCTTCTCCTTTTTGTTATTTATCGTCTGATTGATAAAATTCCAAGTCTTGAGTTATTTGCAACTCTTTCAATTATAAGTGCAGATATAGCATTTGAATTGCTATGAATATAGTGCTTGAAAATTTGCCCCAGAAACCAAAGACTCAGAATAGATATCTAGCATTATTTTCTGTTACATATTACAGAAAAGATGTGATCTGTTGACATAGACATGAGATTCTCCTTTTGGAATTCATTGGTATCAGACATAACAAGCCCCCAGAATCTAGAAAAGTAGACTAGGCTATACACATGCATATATACACAACTAAGGATGCAAATCAGGTTTCTCAATATGAAGAGCATCATGCCCAGGCCAATTCAAAATTCAACAAATGCTCAACCCCACCTAACACCAGTTGCACCCCTCTATGGAAGTTGGCAATATGCATGCATATGTGCTTGTTAACTCTGTACTTCACTAAATTTGAGAAAAAAGGACAACGTAACAGTTCAAAATCAGTGTTGTCAAAGTGTTAACTAGTTAACTGCATCACTAACTAGTTAGTCAGTGTTCATGTGGTTGCCTAGGGAAACTGAGCATCCACTAGATTAACCAGGTTATTTAACAACTAGTTGACCTAGTTAACCCCAAAATTATGTAAATTTTCATTTTCTTGTATTCAATAGTGTTCCCAACCTGTTGTTGACCCAAACAGTCAAACCAGTGATTGGTCACAATCATGGTTTGGGTCAACCTTTAACCCACTATGTTACAGAACCCATCAACCTAGTCAATGACCTGTTGTAGTGACCCACTCAGTGGGTTACCATGTCATCATGGGTCGACCTGTTGACACAGGCAAGAAAATGGTACAACCTCCAGGCTTGGTTTTAAAACATTGACCTTCCACTCTGATGATGTAAAATAATACCACGTGTCTTTATTTTGTTATAGGCATACTTGTTGCTTTAATATTGGTACATGGCTGAGTGATGGTATGTAAAATACAAATAAGACAGCAGTGTGATTGTATGGAATTGCCACAACCACAGAGTTCTAGCCTGCCTTTTTTCCTTTTTTTATGTTGTTAATTAAAAGACTATTAAACTACATTTTTTTATTGGAAATGGTAACTTTCATTAAAATAACAGTTAAATACAATAGTGTCAACCACTCAGAGCATGAGTGTTGACCCCATACAAATCTCAAATCTTACAATGCAGCCCAAACCAAGCTTTCCCTGAGAGTCCCCTGCTTTGCCAAATTGTCAGCCCACAGAATTGTCTGATCTCCTCGCCCATTTGAAAATTACTCCCACTTCCCTTGCTAGGCAAAGTATTTCCCCCATCTGTTGTCTAAGGGTCCATACGCCCAAGCTTTTTGTCTGCAGCCATCCTATTAGAAGTTTAGAGTCTCCCTCTACCTCAAGGTTTTGATATCCCCATTGCTTGGCCAAGCTCATACCTTGAAGTAGAGACATAACTTCAGCCCTTAAGGAATCTCCCACACCTATTGGCCCAGAATAAAGTGCTTGCATCCTGCCTTCCCCATCCCTGAAAACTCCTCCAAGGGCCCTGGGTTTCCCAATGAGCTTCCATCGAAATTCAATTTTACTCTTTGTTGTGCTGCATGTGTCCAAAGGGGCTGAACCACTGCAGGTGTTGACTAGACAGAATCTAGGGAGGCCAAATCGATTAATCACCACATCACTGCATTGGCAACACTTATCATAATTAAAATGTGTATCACACCTTTATGTACATTTGATTTTATAAGTAAATAAAGGTAAAAATGTTTATATGTGCCTGGTTGTGCGCGAGACTTGTCTTGATATGGGTGTCTTGTGAACAAATGTCTGGCTACAGGAAGAAGTGTCCAACATCTGATAGCAGAAAACAAATACATGGGTGCTTGTGAAAGAAAAAAGGGTACTTGTTTTGACCATAGTTATAAAAAGCATACTGCTAGTTAAGTAGTTAGCCTGTTCCATGCAGATTCAAGACTCATATTGTACTTCTAAATGAAGACAAATGCTAACTTCGTAGGCCCTGTCCTCTAAGGAGCCCTGCATCACAAAATAGCAAAACTAAACACCCACAACCTATATATATGCACAAAATTCACAGTTTACATTTTGTCTTTGGTGATATTTAGGTCTATGATGTTCCTTAACAGTGATGCTAGCATTTGTCTTTAATGAAATTTATGTCATTATTACTATGCAACTTAGTGGGTACATGAGAAATTCTCTTAGTCAGGACTCAGGATATTGTAACTGTTGAACCAGTCATCTGCAATAGAAATAGAAAAAGCTAATCTTGGTTAGGAATGAAATACATAGATTAGAAAGAGGTGGCTCCAGTCATGACTTTCAAGTTATGATACATTGAAAAGTTTAAAAATTTTCTGTATCAAGGATTTACCCTGGTCGAGAATAGGAGTTTGTAAAGGAATTCAAGCGAGTTTTGAGGATTTTCTGTTCTCTGCTTTTTCCTCTGGCAAAAAAAAAAAATCATCTCAGTTTTTTGGAATGGAATTACCTTGTTAGTTTCCTTATCACAGATTAATTTTGCAGGTTGTTACTAGTTTGGCTGATCCTTCTGCCAACATAATATTTGGCACTGTTGTTGATGAATGATGATCGTTACAGTGGCAAGATTCAAGTGACAATTATTGCCACAGGGTTCTCACAATCATTTCAGAAGACACTGTTGACAGACCCAAAGGCAGCCAAGCTGGATTGGTAGAGAAAATGGAATTAAGCCAGGAAAGTAAAGGACTTCCCCTCCCTCTGTAGGCTTCCACCTCATCATCCACAGATCCATTATGGCCTCCATGAAAGCTGTTCTCCTAGCCTTCACTATCTTTCTGTTTCCTGTATGGGTGGGTGTCCTTGTTCACGTAATGCTCTTGTTTTTCTTTTTCTTTTTTTTTCTGAGTTAGCATTTATTTGTTTGTGACCATTTTCGTTGTATTCCTGTCAATAGTAATATAGATACGACTGAAGCAAGGGCAACAAAAGGCATGAGAGTACAAGGTGTACACTGCAACAGCATAAAGTTGCAACCCAAAGCTACCACAGTGAACGATCTTAGCTGCTGGCCTGCTGACAATCTTCGCCCCATGTTCAAATTTCTAAAGGGTGAAAAGTAGCAAACAGGGCGGGGTGGAAGTGTGGAACTTTTGAGTTCAGTACCCTAAAAGATAAGGTAGTTCCCATGAAAGGCATGTCCAGTTTTGGTTTGTGGTTTATCCGTCCATGTATCCCTTCCCGTGAAAGACATTTCCAGTATTGGCTTGGCTTTAAATAGGGGTGAGGAAGAAAACCAAAAAGCTGAACTGGTCGAAACCGGACTGAAATTCGGTTAACCAAACTGGTCGGTTTGGTTTCGGTTCAATATTTAAAAAAACCAAAGGTACCGGTTCAATTTTGGTTAACCAAAATGGAAAACCGGCAGTTAACCGAACTGATTGGTATGCATATATTTATATATATTTTATGTATATTTATATATATTTTATATTTTTTATACATTATAAATTAATAAATATGCATTATATATATATATAAATTTATAATATATTATTTATTATTTAAAATATTATAATATATATCTAATATTTTATTATAGATTTATAGATTTTTCTATAATAAATTTTGTAAATAATAAAAAAACAAAAAACTGACGAACCAAATCAATGATTAACCATACCGGAAGCACCCCTAACTGTCAATGTTCAGTGTCAACCCAACAAAACCTGAACTGACCCGACCCTGTTACACTGAGCATGGGTCTACATTTTGAGTTACCATTATTATGAGATTGGGATTGGTTTTACTTTTACCTATTCTGACCAAGATTCCAACCAAAATTAACTATATGTTAGATGAGTCGGAACCTGCTGCACTTTTATTTGAGATTACCTTGTTACAGACTGAATAGGAAGTACAGGATTAGTGCAGCAAATCCTGACTCTTGTTATACAAAGGGATTCATTGAACTCACCTTCTCATGCCAGTCTTGGGGTCTTGATAGGTGGAATGGATATGGACCTAACCCTTGCCAATTTTTTGTACGCTCTCAGGATTCATTGAACTCACCTTCTCATGCTTGTCATCTAGAAATTTTGCCATTGCACCTATCTATGGTAAATATGTTTTCATCTTTTATGCATATTTCTTACCTACAATAAATTAATATAAGATGTCTAAAATTTATCATTTTTGGGATATATTTTGATAAGAGAGGGCATGCGAATTACCAATTTTATTGTCAAAATACTAAAGCAAATGCTTGTCAAGTATAATTGGGTTTTAATGGGTTAAAGTTATAACCTGGTTAACGATAGGGTTGGTTCTGGGTCTAATACTTGTATACATACCTTACAGGGTTTGGATTTAGGGATAACCCAATTGTTGAGATGGTCCCTTGGCACCCTTCCAAATAGGAGATGTAGGTAAGGGTGTCAATGGACCGGTTTTGGGTTGGACCCCGTCCAATCCAAAATCAATTTGGATGGATTGGACGGACCAACAAGACATATTGGATTGGATCAATTCGGTTCAAAATATTTATTAGATTGGATTGGACTTGGTCCGTCTGTAACAAATTTATAATGGATTGGATTGGATTGGATTAAGCCAATATACGGTCCATTGATATAAGATAAGAATATATGTGTCAATGGACCGGATTTGAGTTGAAACCAATCCAAATCAAAATGAATTTGAACAGATTGGACGGTCCAGACATTGAATTGGACCAGTCCAAATTGGTCCAGAACATTTATTGGATCAAATTGGACCTGATCCATTTATAATAAACTCACAATGGACCGAATCGGATTGGACCAAATCCAATTCAATTAACACCCTACGTGTAGAATTAAACCCACTAAACTGCAGGCTCAACGCCGTATGGTCAGTGCCTCAGTGGGCCTCATAACCTTGCTCTGCCCCATCCCTTATTGCTGTTGAGGCAAATCAGCAACACCATAAAACACAATTATACCAAATGCCTAAACAGAATTAATATTAAAACCAAATTGAAGCTCATCATCTAGTAGGTCAAGTTTCAACTAAGCAACCTAATTGATTCACCTTTATGTAAAAAAAAAAAAAATACAAAAATAGGTTTAGAAAACATGTAATAAAACGATATTTCCAAAGTCGATCTTTAGGAATGGATCGCAATGTTCCTAAAAGAAAATTTATTGGATAACATCTTAATTATCTATGAATTTTTCTCTAATTTCAAGAAGATGAAAGCAACCTTTGGTTGGACATGTGCCAAAATTAGACATGGAAAAGGTTTATAATATTAATATGTTGGAATGGTCTTCTATTAAAGTAGTTATGGATAAATTTGGCTTTTCTCAGAAATGACAAGAATGGATAATATAGTGTAGCTCAATTATCTCTTTCTAAATCTTCATTAGTGGAATTCCCTTCAAGCCATTCACCCCTTCAAATGGGATTAGGTGGACAGACCCTCTGCCCATTTCTTTATCACTTTTATTGAGACCCTTGCTAGAATAATACACCAGTTTCCAAATAAATCCAAAAAAGAATTAGCTTTGAATTGTCTAGACATTTATTTTACATCTTCAATTGGCCAATGGTTGCCTATTTCTTTAAAAATTCTCTATTTCAGATTGTAAAACCAAATTGGTATATGCTCCTCACAGCTACATCCCATCCCATCGTGTATAGGGGACATCTCCCATGAATGATAACATGCAAGTAAGGAAGATATTTTCAATGTGCGGTTGATACATGATGTGAGGCCAGTGTGTGGAGTGCTCTATGAGGAGCAGATCTGAACTATTATGAGGCATTAGCCAAATTTGCAAGCTCGAATAAATGTTCAATTATGGTCATGGTTTGAAGTATCGGTACATATCAATTGATACATAACAACTTCCAGTGGTACTAGACCTGTTTATGGGCCGGGCTTTGTATATGTATCAAAAGAATATATTCAGGCTTGAGCAAGAGCCCGGTCCTCATATAACCCCTAAACAAAAATTCTTTTCTTTTTTTTATTCAATTAAAAAATGTTTTATTTATATTAAAAACTTTCAAAACTCAAAAATAATAAACATCTCACCATTACTTGAAAAAGAAAAGAGAAGACCAAAGAAAAAACATTGTATATATTTTTTATTAAATAAAATATATTTTTTATTATTTAATATATAGTATCAAGTCAGGCTTAGTTTCAAGCTGGGACCAAGCTCGACTAGTGTTTTAGGCCCGAAAAAAGTCAGGCCTAGTGTTTTAGGCCCGAGCCCGATCTTGCGGGTCTAAAATTATGACCAAGCTCGACTTAGAATGGGCCAAGCCGGGATAGCCCTTCAAGCTACCCAGTCTATGAACAAGTCTAATAGATGCACAACATGGGAGGAATGGCTAAAACTCAACATTATTCCACTTGTATTCACAATATCGCTTAATACAAGCACAATATCTGTCTATATTGTTTTTATATTGGTTGATACATTCAATTTGTTTGTTACGTTTGTTTTAGGCTCCTTATTAATTTCCTTGTTTAACTTCATCACTTCCTTTATATTTTTTTTATCAATAACAAGAACAATTCATCAATATAAAAGCTTAAAATACAAGGGAGAGGAGATAAACTATCTTAATTCTCCAATGGTGAATATAAAGACACCCAAAAAGAAAGAAAAAACAATTACAAGTGAGCCTAGAAGGCAAAATCCCTATTCACCCCTTGCCTAGCTAACCCATCTGTAAAGGAATTTGCTCTTCTCTTTACCCAAGTATATTTTACATCAATTTCCTTTGTTAGCTACTTAAGCTTTATCTTTTTGTTGTTGTAATTCCAAAGCCCATTCTTGCATTCCCTTAACCAGCCCACTATTCTTAGTATCTCCTTCTATGACCAACTTATTGATATTCAGGTCCTTAGCTCTTGTTACCCCTTTCAATGCTGCCATTACCTCAGCCCTAAGAGAGCCTCTCACTCCAATTGGGCCAGAAAACATAATTATTACATTCCTTTGTTCATTCCTTAGAACTCCCCCAATGCTAGAGGGCCTTGGACTGAATTCACAATGTCTTTCCAACTTCATAGTAAATCATCCACTGAGAAGTTCGTAAACAACTCCAAAGATTTCAACCAATGTATTACCCTTATATGGATCGCTTCTAACACATTTTCTAAGCTTCTCTCCTTATCAAAAAGGAGATGAATCATTTCCAAAGAAGAAGCAAAGAAGCTTTACACATCCTATAGGAGATTCCATTTGCACCCAAACAAAGAAATGAATCATTTCCAAATGCTTTTACAAATTGGTAGGATATTGATAAGTAGTAACCAAACTCACCATCAACCTTATAAGAACACACCAATGAGGAGATAAACATCTACTGGGTCTCTTTCTTTGAAGCAAATAATCTGTGCTGAATCTTTCCAGAAAAGCTTCCTAACAAAAACCCCCAACCCTTGGAGAGATAGGTCGACACCAAATTTCTTTAATAGGGATGACAAACCAAAAGGGTCAATTGGTTGAGTTAGGGCTTTAAAGAAGAAGACACAAGTGAAGGAACCTGAAGGAAAAGGTATCCAAATTCTGTTATCTATCTTTGTGGGGTCCGAGAAAATCCCATCAAGCCCAAAAGAGCCAAAGTATTGTCTAATTCTGTGTCTCTAATAACTCCTCACAAACCTAAGTTCCATCCAAACCCAAAAGTCAAGTTAGAGGGTCCAAGGAAAGTGGAAATAGGTTCATTTTTTAAGTTAGAAATGGAAAATAGACTTAGAAATTAGTTTTTCAAAGGGGAATCTTCAACACAAACTTGTTCCCCAAAACTTGACGAGATTACCTAAGTGTAGGTCATACCTAATCCAGGGTGAAAACAAAGGCAAAATAGCTTGGATTACTTTCTAAGGTAAAGCTTTTACAGTCCTAGCGAGAATCCCAAAATCTCATCCATTATCTATAGGCCCATGAATACTAGCTATTGCCTTAGCCCACAACTTTACTTTTTCTAGGGGGAACCTCCACAACCACTTTCCTAATAGAGCCAAGTTTCTCTTACTAACATTCTCAATGACAAGACCTCCAAAGTTCTTACTTCTACTCACTACCACCCACCTGACCCTGTGATCCTTTTTCTCCTTCATTGATTCCCAAAGAAAGTCTTTCATTAATTTTTCCAATTTGCTAGTCATCCCTATTGGGATTTTAAAAATCGACATAAAAATAAACACGCAAGTTAACTAGTATAGTCCTAATTAGGGTGATTCTTCCTCCAAGAGATAAGTAATTTTTCTTCCAAGAGGCGAGTCCCTTTTCAAATATCTCCATGATTGGAACCCATAAACTTCCCTTTTGAGGATTAACCCCTAAGGGATGACCTAAGTAATTCAGAGGCCAATTAGATATTACACATTCTAAAATGTATGCATTCTCAAGTATCTCCCTTTCCCCATGCTGATTCCCATTATACAACTTTTCTCAAAATTCACTTTTAGATTGGTCATTTGTTCAAAAAAGTTGTATTGCAAGTTTCAGATTCCTAATCTAATTATCAGATCCCCTCCTTCCTAGAAAAGTATCATATCATCTACAAACTTCAATTCACCACTTCCTATTTATTAGCATGCTTAATAAAAAGGCTACAAATAAGACCTGAACCTACATCAATAGGTAACAACATGTCCACCATTAGACCATGTCTACTTGGTTGTCACAATTGTATCTATTTTAAATTTTAACATCTAGTAATATTCTCTTTTTAGTGCATATATATATATATAATTTTTTTAAAAAAGAAATTAATTTCTAAAATTCATATTCATAAATATTGATAAGAATATTATTTGTCTCTCTAGAATTAAGATTTAGTTCTTCAAGTTCTAGGTTTTGAGTGTTCTGATAAATATATCTTAGAACACCAATTACTAGGAGCAAATTAATTTCGTACAGAAAGTTAATATTTTGGTCATCTTAAGTTCAGGATAGGATTATTTATAAAATTTATATATTCATAAATATTGATAAGAGTACTATCTGTCTCTCTAGAATTAAGATTTAGTTCTATAGTTGGTAGATTAACTCTTTCAAAAGAGTCCGAGTCCCTAGATTTTCCATAATATAATTGAAGATACCTGGAATCTTTAGAAATTAAATAGAGATTTCACTACCCAGTTCAGGCATGCTTTACATGAAGGAAACAAGCTTAGTGATTTGCTTGCCAACATTGGGAAAGAGGTTTGTGATTCATTAGATTAACTTCACTGAAATTTTGTATAAGGAGGCAAGTAGTCTAGAAATGATTTGGCTTTAATTAATTGGAAAGCTACAAATGAATTATACCAAGGCCCCATTTAGGAGGCTTCTATGTTTGAATTGAGATTCTACAAAGAAGCAGCTCATGTTGAGCATATATATTTTAGATAAATTAATGAGAGTAGCTTCATATTCTAGTTGCTAAAGTGGCATTTGGAACACTGGTTTGGACTTTCAGATTTTTACCAAACACAACTTATGACATGTTTGTATGGAACCCAGCTGAGGCCTGAGGGAATGACCATTCTAGTTGCATCCTAGAAGCCCTCCAAATGGGTACTTAGACATTAAGGATCCATTTGATTTGCAGGAATAAGGGTCTAAAAATAGAATCAGAATGGTCCATTTGATTTGCTTGGGTGGAATCAGAAACCCAATTCCCATTCCTGTGGAATGGTATTCCCCGGTTTGAGGGAATGGCGATTCCCTCCCCCTCCCTTAGAAATGAGAATCCATTCCAGGCAATCCTAATTCCAATTCCCATTCGATTCCAAATGCAAATCAAACGGATCCTAAGTCAAGTTGGGATCACATGCCAATAAAACATGTTCCAACACTCTCCCAACATGATCTGGTATCACATATCTTACCATGAAACAGGGGCCCACCATCAAAGTGGGACCCACCATGTATGTGATGTGTGGTGTCATATGATGTTGGGAGGATGTTGGAATTTATTTTGTTGGCAGGTAATCCCTAGACCTCATGACTCTCATTCTCATTTGGCTTGAAAATTGCAAAATATTTGATGTCTTTGGCGAAGGAATACTCCAATATGCCTTGCTTCGCTCTGTTAGTTTACTTTTCCCATCAACTAATAAAAAATTTTTGGATTTTTCCAAAGATGCCTGAACTGAGGTGAGAGCATTTGCTGATTCTCTCTTGAAAAGCTAGAAATGAATAAATACCCACTACTAGGCAAATCCTGAATAATCATTAACATTTAACAAAGCAGCAGCTTTGCATTCTTAGATGGAATCATACTCATCGAGGTAATGATCATGCTACATAATCTCATAAAATCATAATTGGTCAATTGGATTATGGACCCCGATCCTCCAAATTGGTTCAATCTTAGCTTCAATGCTTTGATGATCAGAAGCGGATCTGCAGCTGCGGATGCATGGGAAAACATGGTCAGCATTCGGCAGAGATGATATGCAAGCGCAGATGTGTCCAAGCCCAACTGCTCCCTCTCTCTCTCTCTCTCTATCTCTTTTTCTTGCACTCAGGTTTCGGCTAGTAAGCTTATTCTGCTGATGGTGCTGAGAATACTAAAGCGACGACGCTGCTGCGTGGCTCTCAATGAAAACATCCCTGACCTCCTCACAGAGTCACAGGTCACAGCGCTCCGTGGCATCTGTCTCTGTCTGAGGAGCTCTCATCCCACAGATCGAGCGTGAGTTGCGCCACAAAAAGGTAGCTTATTAGGTACGTACTCTACATGGGATTAATAGCCGATCATCAGTATTATCAGCCCTTCTCATCCTCCGATCAAAACCTAAAACAAAAATAAAGAGCACAGCATCAATCACGCCACCCTGTCCCGGGCCTACCGGCGCTAATGGCGGAAACGGCAGTCAGCCGCAGCGATTGCCGTGCTTACTCTCGAATTGGCACCAGAGATAGGATGAGAATGCCACAGTGTTTTTTCTGTTCTCTCCTATATCACCACCGTAAAGTGAGAACATCCGGTGGCCACACATGCTCTGCTTTAAGGGTTCCTCCGCATCAGTCCTTTCAGCCATCTCATCAACCATTCAAAGCTCTCTATATCTCTCTCTCAGTCGTAGTACGTAGGTAGTACTTCCACTCACACCGATTTCTCCATTCCTAGGGTTTCTTTCCCAAACATCCCGCTGGTAACCCTTTACTTAATTGAACCGGTGCACTCACATTGATTGTTTACTTCAGGTTTCCTTTTGTGCTTCTGCTTTACAGTTTAGGTCAGCGTTAGGGTTTCATATTTATGCTAAATACAGAGGTTATACTCTCTGGTGCAACTCCAAGAAAAGTAACTAAAACCCCACGTTAGCATTTTGTAGGATGATATTAAAAGCACGTTAGGGCCCTTAGGCTTGGTGATTCCATGGCTTTCTAGCCTCGAGGATTTTTGCATTCATCTCTCTCTCTCTCTCTCTCTCTCTCAACACTACTGTAATAAAGCCAAGTAGTTATTATTGCACTTAAGCTACTGGAGTTTATCTAAACCTGCTATTCTACAAGGCATAGATGCAGCGGTCATAGGATTTGCAGTGCCTATTGTGGTGGTTCGAGGGCTTTGAGTCGATCAAGGAAAGAACATGGATCAACTCGTATTTTTCCACAGCTTTCTTGAACTTAGACAGCATGAGCGAGGTCATCTCCGCGAAGACAAGCTTTTATATACTAAGCTCAAGAAAGCTGTGGGAAAACATGGGTTGATACAAAAACAAAAACAAAAAAAAGAATACTGGTTGTTACAGTTGGGATTATTTCTCCTCTCTTGCTCCGACTCTAATAAGCGGTAAGCAGATTTCAATTGTTATTTTCTTCTGTAACGCAGTGTTCTACTGTGTGGTGTGATACAGGGCCTTGTTCTTCCTTCAACAGACATCTGTTAATGTTTATATTTCTACATAATTTTAGTGCTTATTATGTTTTCTTGGATCTTAACCTGTAATCATAAGTCTTACCTATCAAACACACACACACACACAAAGAAGATGAAGATCTTAGTAAAGCTTTTAGAGCTTCAGATTTTAGGGGGGCTACAGAAAAATTAGTTTCAGAAGAGCAGATGAAGTGATTCAGAAAGTATAAATGTCAATGTTGATATATCCGTCCCTCCTGATCCAGGTATCCTCAATCTGTGGTGGTGTGCTCCAAAAGTACACTGTCCCAATGATCTACTGGGGTTACTCTCCTTGTAAATGAAATCAATGTCCTGCTCTCTAATCTGTCCTCCCCGTGGAAAACTGGAAATTCCCTTCTTTTCTCACACAGAAATGTTAAATATAGCTCATGAACAAAAACACCAGACATGAATTCTGAAATGAGACTCTCATTCTTTATCATGTACATGAGTACGCATGCATCATTATAATGATTTGGCTATCAAAAAAGAAAAAAAAAAAGTGTAATGTGTGCTTACAAGCTTAAGAAAAAAAAGGAAGTAAAGGAAAAGGACAGACAGGTCACTTACATTTACAAGCTTAAATGACCTCAAGAAGGGTGAGTTTTGGAGTTAATGATGCATGCGTACTCATGCTATTAGGCTCAGTACGCATTTAGATGGATATGGAATTTTGGAGTTAATGACCTCAAGAAGGGTAAGTTTTACTTGAGTTATTATAGCAGTTTTTTTCCTAATCCTATTAGGCTCAGTTTGGAAGGGTTATGCAAAACCTTGTATTTTGTATGTATTTGTAGTGTATATATTTGTATTTGGACTCTTTCCAAACTGAGACTTAATTACATTGATATGCATCTATGTGTATATAATTAGTGCTTTATTATGGGCTGACTATTTTTCAGCCCATGGCATTGCTGGGAAATAAGCTTACCGACTTGGATAATAATGGATTGTGATTTGTGAAGAGTTCCAGCCAAGTTCTACCCATTGTAATAGTCAATTTTTTTTATATGACAATTAAAAATAATTACAGAACAGTAGTGTAGGGGTATCAAGGGTGCAGGTTTTTAAGAACTTGGAGTAAAAATGACTGTTACCACAGCCATTAAAACAGCTATCAAACAGCCAAAGTTTTTAAGAAAATTCAGAGTTTAAATTAGAACTAGTCTAAAGGTCAAATATATATGGATTTAAGGTCGGAGAATGACAGTGCCTGACTTTGATATTAGCAGCTATTAGGCTCTCATCTCATACTATAATAAAAGGCCTCCAACGAATGTGATGTGATGTGATGAAATATGTTGATATATTGGAGTACACTGCACTCCACTGCACAATTCTGAAATCATACCCATAGTCTATTAGTAGCTTTCCCCCATAAACTGCATCTTGCCCGTGGATTTAACATCAATTCATGGTCAGGATTCAACAATCATTCTGAACAATCGGATTACACTAAGATTTCTGATATGGATTGAACAATCATTCTCCTTTGATATATCTCAAAAATACATACAGTTTTGCTTTGCATTTTAGGCTTAGCCGGAGCTGAATCAATGCCTGGTGAATATAATACAATCTGTCTTACCTACCCTAGGTGTTAGCCTGACCCATCTTGATCGAAATTTGTCATTACCCCCTGATTGGAACCAATTCTGGTTCTCAAAAAAGATTCCATTATGGATAGTTAGTTGGGGTAAATGAACCAATTCTGCTTTGTAGGGTTTGTCTCTTGACTCGCTGATGTATATTTCTTGTTTGTTTGTTTGGTTAATGGATATCTTTCTTACCAAAAAAGAACAACGAATATTGCGGAATTACCTGCTGCCCCAAGGCATTAGAATAGTAAAAAGATTGGCAACAAATTACAATTATATACTTATTATATTAGGGTCCGTTTGTTTTGTAGGAATATGGGTCTGGAATCGGATATTCCGATTCTAACTGTTTGGTTGGGTGGAATCGGAACCCCATTCCCATTCATGTTGGAATGGTATTCTCTCATTTGAATTCTCATTCCTACTGATTTTAATTCTCATTTCTGAATCAAACAGACTATGGGAATGGACTCCATTCCGATTCCGACTACAAAACAAACAGACCCTTAATTTATTTGAATATAATAGTATAACTAAATTCAGTTTGGAAGAAGTAAAAAACTATAAATACAAATATGTAGAGTGTAAAACTTTAAATTTTATATTATTTTTAAGTATTTATATTATATATATTTTTATTTGTACTTTTTCTAAACCGGTAAAAGGTCCAAGAAGATGGGAGATCTACAAAATGAAATAGCAAGATCAACTCATCTAAAATATCAATGGTCGGAGATGGAGAGTGGGAAGTTACCATTGGGAGGCACCTTACCAGTGAAAACGGTAGTCTCTCTTGCTAGACCATTGCAATCAATAAGCCTGCTTACATCGATTTTCAAAGAGCACAAATTTGTATCCAAAAAATGGATACAATCACAAACCTGAATCGGGGGTACATGAATATATTGATTCGATGTTTGTATCGCAAACCTGAATCGGGAGTACAAAATCTTATTTGCAATGAAAATTTGACTAAATACAATTTTTTCACCTAATTCTGTTATGCATATATTTGTTTGTAATTATTATGGGTCAATTTGAAAATAGTGCAAATGCAAATATATACAAAATATAAGATTTTGTACTCTATATATTTACATTTATATTTATTTTCTATTTGCTGCAAAAATTGTACTTTTTTTATCAGTTGCACTAATTAACAGTGCAATTTTTGCATCCCAAAAACTGATGCAGAATTTCTGCTACCTTCTTCTTATATTATTTCTAGTTCATATAGAGTGGAAACCATATCATCTTACTTCAACAAATAATTCTCTGCCCCACTTCTATTTTATTTTCTATAAGGTGGGGATCAAATTATTTTACTTCTTACAAACAAATTACTGAGACAAAGTAAAATCTGAGGCAAAAATAAACCAGAGATTACACACACTATTTGAATTCCAATGCATTTATATTAGTATAAATAAAATTTGCACAACAAACAAACTGAGCCTAAAAGAAGTTTTGGGTGGAGCTAATGCCTTCTTATTCTTATGCCCGTAGTTACTTTGGCTTCGCATCCAGACCATTATCAAAACTCTACTCCTTTTGTTTTCCTCTCTCCACTATCTTTTTTCCTCTTGTGTTTTTTTTTTTTTTTGATATGAAGGAAGGAAAAAAAAACCTAGTGAAGAATGACCAAGAATGACCAATGTTTTTGAACTGTCGTTGACCTAGACGGTCAGACCGTTTGGCCCCAAAATTGTCTAGGCAACCGATTATGTTTTACCCCAAATCCAATCTTTAGCCAAAAACTGTTGAATTGGTCTGCAAGTCGTTGACCTGGGCGGTCGAACCATCAACCCGTTCGATCTGTTTAATGGTTTTGATCATTTTTTTATTTTAATTATTTTTTTTGTTGGAATAGACCATATGTTCAAACTGGACGATCAAACCATTGACCCAGAAAACAATGGCCAATACAGATTCAGTTCCAAATTGGTTTTTAAAACCTTGAGCATGACCCTACCCCAAATGTTCATATCATAAAATAGGATAAGGCCCAAGGGAGACTATAGAACAACAGGTCACTTTGTTGATCAAGATTCATTACTGATGCGTATAGATTACACTAGCAAGTGCATTAGCCGATCAAGTAATATAATGATGAATAGAGTATCGTTCCCACGAGGATTGATCCAACAACTACTAGTACTGAATTAGCCGTATGTTATCTGATAAACCGAAATATTAAACAAAGAAAAAACCTAACTCCTAATTAGCAAACTATCCTAAGCAGTTCGGACCAGACCACCTTTAATGATAAGAAGAATTACTGCATGCAAGAACTAACAAAACCGATTTAGCAATTAAATCCTTAAATTATCCAATCGAAGTGAATTCAGTCTTGGGTTGGCGAAACCCTAATTTTATGAGCAGCCTCTCTCGAGCGCAGCCCACCCTAAGAACTCGCAGGTCATCAATTCAGATATGAATGATTGCCAACTGAACCATGCAAATTATCTCTAATATGCATTCAATCCGTTTTCTTGATTAGATGATATGATTACCTAAACTCTTTCTCAAGCAATTCAAGTAATCCAAGATTCAAGAACAATTCGGCCAAGATTATTCTATAAATTGAAAACCCTAATCAAGAATCCCAAGAATAAATCATAATCAATCGAATCTGCTTAAAATTAATTACAAATCAGAATTAAAATTCATCATGGTTCGCATAAAAGAAAGAAAGAAGAAAGATTCAATAAAGAAACATCAATAAACCCTAATCAAATCTAGGTTACCAAATTGCAGAATCAAAGAAGAAGACTACCTAAGAATTCTGCATCAGTCTTCGATCTTCTCTTCAGTTCGCATTTAGCAACCTTCTCCCTCTCTAACAGTTCTCCTTCTTCTTCTGTTTTGACTCCAAGGGTCCGAACCCTCATTCTCTCTTTTTCTTTTCTTCTTATACTCTTGTCTTCTTAGCCATTTTCTCTTCTAAAAGTTAGCCGCCTTTTCTCCCTTCTCTAGGGCTGCGAATTGGGTTGTTGTTCTTGGTGGGCCAAACTGTTGTTGGGTTGTTCTCCTTGATGGGCCGAACTGTTGTTCTCCCATAAGGTTTTCGGCTGGGTTGCAGTTGGGCCTCTCTCCTTGGTGGCTTCAGTGCTTCCCATGGGGTTTCAGCTGGGCTTTTCTTCTTGATGGGCCGAAGTATGTTCTCTTCACCCTAGATTGCCCCAAACTCCTAGTTTCCTAAAATTATGTTCAAATAGGGTAAAAACAATTGCAGATCATCATTAAAACCATGTATACAGCAATAAAAATGATGTGTAGCATGTGCACACATCAAACTCCCCCACACTTAAGTTTTTGCTTGTCCTCAAGCAAAGATATTACCCATAAACTGATCATCCCTCAGATTATTTCCATCTATCGAATGACTTTTAGGATGAAAATGCGTTAAGTGACCGAAAACCCTACATAAGCACTCTGATTCATCCCCATGACTGGCCACTCTTACCACATACATAATACCAAGGAATGGAAGAACATGAGATTCTTCATGCTCCAGCACTCACTTCCGTTCAATATGTATAGCAACTCCTTAACCACCATTATTAACCATCACTTCGAGCTTGGTCTCAAATCTGTCAATGCACCTAATTGAATGTTCAACCATATTGTGTCCCTTTGAACCTTAGCCGTCACCGAATTCTTTTTTTTCTTTTTTTTTGATGTGAGTGCATTTTATGCTCCATCTTTCACGAGTCACAGGCTGGATGCAGATAACAATACTCATATTCCAAGTTTCTAGTTTTACTATTCAGCTTGGAATAGCGGAGTTGGGACTGAACTCATATCATAAACCGCTAGTTTTACTATTCAGTTCATGACAACGGAATCATTTGGACTTTGTCCTTTTCTCTTTTCTTTTTTTTTCTTTTGCAATTGTTGAAATTCATGCATTAATAGTTCAGATGTGCACTAATAGCTCGAATGTCCATTAAGATTTCAATCAGGTGCCCTATATACATGAGTAGAGTTAGTGTTGGTCATGATGAAAGTCCTATTCGACTTCCTTAACCTCATGCATTGTGATAAATTTGGATTAATTCACAAGAATAAATTCTAGCACTTATAGTGATTCCCTTCAACTCATCGTATTCTCTCTTGGAATTCACCTTATAACCAACAATAATCTTGAGGGAATTTCAGTTTATTCGGCCTATCAATGCATTATGTATTGAGGTGATTAAGGTGCATAGCTACGACCTCCCCCACACTTAACATGAACATTGCCCTCAATGTTCATAGTGATAGAATGTAAAGATGAATTCAGCAATGAGGGCAGTTCCCTAAAGAGCATCATCAAGCAATAAAAGGGGTTTAGAGAACTTTGCTAAAGAGCATTCTGAAATTTGGAAATGGCTCCTTCGTTTGGACCCTCTAGCTGCTAAGATCAAGAGAAATTAGGAGGAGAGAATGATAAACACTAAGAGAGAGCAGCAATCTACAAAACAAAAAAAACTGAATAATACCAAAAAAGAAAAGCAAAAAAAGAACAATTAACAAGAAAAGAAACTACTTATCAACATTGGGTTGTCTCCCAATAAGCACTTGTTTTCCGTCTGAAGCTCGACCTTCCAATAGGATCAACGATCGTCTAGGTATACAGTGGATGGAGTAGGCAGTGTTCCATCCACTATATATGGCTTGAGGCGTTGACCATTGACCTTAAATGTGTCTTGTGTCGGGTGAGTGACCTCTACAGCTCCATGGGGGAAAACTTGGGATATGGTGAAAGGTTCAGACCACCTCGATTTCAACTTGCCTGGGAACAGCCGGAGGCATGAATTATACAATAACACTTGTTGTCCCACCTGAAAGTCACGCCTCAACAAGTTCTTATCATGCCATTGTTTGGTCCTCTCCTTGTAGATCCTAGCATTCTCGTAGGCTGCAAGTCTGAATTCATCCATCTCATTCAGCTGCATTCGTCTTTGTGCTCCTGCTGCCTGCAAATCAAAATTTAATAACTTCAGGGCCCAATATTCCTTATACTCAAGTTCAACAGGTAAATGACATGATTTTCCAAAGACTAACCTATATGGGGACATGTCGACGGGTGTTTTATATGCAGTCCTATATGCCCATAATGCATCATCTAGTTTGACTGACCAGTCCTTTCTAGAAGAGTCTACCGTCTTCTCCAAAATTCTTTTGAGTTCCCTATTGGCAAATTCGACTTGGCCACTGGTTTGAGGGAGATATGGGGTTGCTACTTGTGTAACACCATATTTTCGCATCAGCCGCTCAAATTGGGTGTTGTAGCAATGAGTTCCCCTATCATTAATTATGGTGCGAGGTGTGCCAAATTGAGTGAATAGCTTTTTGAGGAAATGAACTACTCTCCTAGAGTCATTTGTGGGTAAAGCCATGGCTTCCACCCATTTGGACACATAATCAACAGCAACTAGGATGTATTTATTCCCAAAAGAATTTGAGAAGGGTCCCATGAAATCTATACCCCATACATAAAAAATTTCACAGATTAAGATATTAGTAAGGGGCATTTCATTCTGTCAAGAAATATTACCTGTCCTCTAGCACTGGTCACATGCGGACACATACCTGTGAGCATCCTTGAACAAGGTTGGCCAATAGAAACCTGACTGCAACACCTTGGCTGTAGTGCGGTTGGCTCCGAAGTGGCCTCCCGCTTCCCGATCATGGCAGTATTGGTGCACCGACTCCATCTCCTCCTCAGGGACACACCTCCGTACGATCTGATCTACACAAAGTTTATACAGAAAGGGGTTCTCCCACAAATAGTGTTTCACATCAGAAAAGAATTTCTTCCTCTACTGATATGAAAGGTTAGGGGAAAGGATATTTCCAGCAAGATAATTTGCAAAATCAGCATACCAAGGGGATATATCTACCTAAATGGAATAGAGCTGCTCGTTCGGAAACTCATCTCGGAGGGTGCTAGTTATCTTCCCTTCCAAATCTACATTCTCTAACCGGGAAAGATGATCAGCAGCTAGGTTCTCGGTACCCTTCTTGTCATGGATCTCAACATCAAACTCTTGCAGCAGCAGAATCCACCTTATCAGCCTTGTTTTGCATCATTCTTTGCGAGTAGGTGTCTTAATGTCGAGTGATCTGTATACACAATAACCTTGGACAAAATCAGATATGAACGAAACTTATCAAAAGCAAAGATTACCGCTATTAGTTCCTTTTCCGTTGTGGTGTAATTCTGTCGAGCTCCATTCAAGGTCCTGCTAGCATAATAGATCAGCTGAAAGTGTTTATTCATCCTTTGTCCTAGAACAGCTCCCACTGCTGAATCACTCGCATCACACATCAATTCAAAAGGAAGTGTCCAATCTGGTGCTATAATGATTGGGGCATTAATAAGCTTGTCCTTCAGGATGTTGAACGCTTGTAGGCATTCCTTTGTGAAATCGAAGGGCACATTTTTCTGAAGTAAATTGGACAACGACTTAGCTATCTTAGAGAAATCTTTGATGAATCTTCTGTAGAACCCGGCATGTCCCAAGAAGCTTATCACAGATTGGATGGGTGTTGGTGGTGGCAACTTCTCAATTGTCTCCACCTTGGCTCTGTCAACCTCTATCCCTCTTTGTGAAACCTTATGTCCAAGCACAATGCCTTCTTGCACCATGAAATGACATTTCTCCCAGTTCAGCACTAGATGTGTTTCCTTGCACCGCTTGAGCACCTTCTCCAAGTTATTTAAACATGCATCGAAGGAAGAGCCAAAAACCGAAAAATCGTCCATGAAGACCTCCATAAACTTCTCAACCATATTAGAAAAGATAGCCATCATGCACCTCTGAAATGTGGCTGGAGCATTACATAACCCGAATGGCATCCTCCTGTAGGCAAAGGTACCGTAAGGACATGTGAATGTGGTATTCTCCTGATCTTCCGGTGAAATCAGAATCTGATTATATCCTGAATACCCATCTAAGAAACAATAGTACTCATGTCCAGCCAGCCTCTCTAGCATCTGATCGATGAAGGGTAGAGGGAAATGATCCTTGCGTGTGGCTTCATTCAATTTTCTGTAAGCCTCTCTAGCATCTGATCGATGAAGGGTAGAGGGAAATGATCCTTGCGTGTGGCTTTATTCAATTTTCTGTAATCAATGCACACTCACCACTAGTAACGGTCCTAGTCGATATGAGTTTATTCCTTGCATTCGGTACCACGGTCATGCCACCTTTCTTCGACACTACTTGCACGGGGCTCACCCATGAGCTGTCGGAGATCGGATAAATGATATCAGCATCTAACAGCTTGATAACTTTTGCCTTCACTATATCCTTCATGTTCGGGTCCAGGCGTCTTTGGGGCTGAACCGAGGGCTTGCTGCCGTCTTCCATCAGAATTTTATGAGTGCAAACTGACGGATTAATTCCCTTGATGTCTGCTATCTTCCAAGCCAAAGTTGTCTTGTGTTCCCGTAACACCCGCAACAGTTTTTCTTTCTGCAAAGGGGTCAAGGCTGCTGATATGATCACTGGTAGGGCTTATGGTGCTTCTAAGAAAGCATACTCCAAGTGCGGTGGGAGTTGCTTCAGCTCAAGGGTAGGTGGCTCTTCGGTTGAAGGCTTGCTTTCTGGCATTGAAGGTCTGTCTAGCTCTCAAACTTGATGAACCCCTTCCCTTGAAACTGCTAATTTGCATTCAAGTATGTTGCCATATTTTGAATCTCTTCATTTTTCCCCACTATGGCTTTTCCCTCTTGTATGCATAGCTCAAGGGGATCAGCCGACCTGTTAACCTGAAAACAATCACCAACATCATAATCAATGACATCAATCATATAGCAAGAATCATCACTAGAAGGTGCATGTTTCATAGCATCAGACATTTTAAAAATTACTACCTCATCTTGAATCCTAAGGCTTAGTTGCCCTTGTTGGACATCAATCATTGTCTTCCCCGTAGCTAGGAAAGGTTGCCCTAGGATAAGAGGGACATCAACGTCCTCCTGTATGTCTAAAACTATGAAATCCGCAGGAAAAATGAATTTGTCAACTTTAACAAGTACATCTTCTATGATTCCCCTAGGATGCTTTATGGACCTATCAGCTAACTGCAATGCAACTCTAGTGGGTTGGGGTTCACCCAACCCCAATTTCTTAAAAACCGAATATGGCATCAAATTTATACTAGCTCCTAAATCACACAATGCCTTATTAATTTTCAAACTGCCTATAGTGCAAGGAATAGTAAAATTCCCTGGATCTTTTAGTTTCTGAGGCAACTTGTTGAGGAGGATTGCCGAGCATTTTTCATTCAGTGCAACTGTAGCCACGTCTCCCAGTTTCCTTTTATTCGCCAAGATTTCCTTCAGGACTTTGCGTAGTGTGGCATATGGGCTAAATCATCAGCAAAAGGGATGTTAATATATAAACTCTTAAAATTTTCAAGAAACTTACCGAATTCCTTTTCCAATTTGTGTTGCTTTAGCCTATTCGGAAATGGTACTTGCGGCTGTTGACTTTTCTCCTTCTTTGAATCAGATTGCTCTTCCTCCTTTTCAGTTTCTAGGGTTGCACCCACCTTGCCTTCTTCCTTTGCCTTCTTCTCCACCTCTTGCAGCTCCTTACCACTCCTCAAGGTAATGTCTTGCACCTGTTCTCTTGGATTTGCCACGATGTTACTGGGTAAAGCGCCTTGAGCTCTAGAAAATATCATCCGTGCCAACTGCCCCACTTGAGTCTCCAAGTTCTTGATCGATGCTTCTTGGTTTTGAAATCTCATTTCTGCACTTGCTATGAACTTGGTCATCAGCTCCTCTAGATTAGATTTCTTTTCTGGCTAATTTTAATTTTGGGGAAAGTGTTTCACCGCATTTTGATTTTGCCAAGACTGATTCGGGTGGTTCCTCCATCCAGGATTAAATGCACGAGGGTACTGATTGCCTTGCTGCCCTTGCAGATTACCAACAAAATCCACCTGCTCGGGAGACTGCACGAACTGATTTCCAACTTGACATTTAGTGCTGATATGACCTCCCCCACACCATTCACAAGCTACGGTCTGAACATGCATGGCTGCCATCTGCATTTCATCTATCTTCTTGCTAAGGGCACCGATTTGTGCAGATAGTGCTATATAAGTGTCTACATTGTGAAGTCCGGGCTGTCTCCTAACTTGGGCTCTCTTGGAATGCCATTGATAGTTGTTTGCAGCCATCTCCTCAATGAGTGCATGGGCAATTTCAGGGGTCTTGTTATTAATGGATTCCCCAACTGCAGCGTCCATAATAGTCTTATTGGCTTCAGTCAACCCATTATAAAATGTCTGAACATGCAGCCATACGGGAAGTTCATGATGAGGGACTTTCCTCAATAACTCCTTGTAACGCTCCCATGATTCATACAATGACTCTCCGTCCTACTAATAAAAGGTGGTGATATCATTCCTCATCTTTGTTGTCTTGGACGGAGGAAAATATTTGGACAGGAAGCGGCTGGCCATTTCATCCCAAGTTGCTATCAATCCAGCAGGTAAAGAGTTCAGCCAAGTTTTGGCTTTGTCTTTCAATGAGAACGGAAACAATCTAAGCCGCATTGCATCATCACTAATCCCATTGTGCTTGAATGTGTCACATATTTCCAAGAAATTGGCGATGTGAGTGTTCGGATCTTCATGAGCCAAGCCGCAGAACTGAACAGTATTTTGTATCATCTGAATTATTCCTGGTTTGATTTCGAAGTTATTAGCAGTTATTGCTGGTCTCACAATGCTCGAGGCAGCCCCGGTGAGGGTTGGTTTGGCATAATCCATCATGGTCCTTGGTTCGGCCATCTCCTCACTTGCTTAGAAGCTCTAAGGCGGCGACAAAGAGTTCTTTCAATCTCGGGATCATAGGTGATGCTCTCCTTTTCACTTCTGCGTGTAATAAACTGTACAAGTCAAAGTCATAAAAATGCTAATACACAGATATCATAAACATAATGTACAAAATCATATTAACAATGATAGATGGTTCCTAATATTGCTGTAATAAATCCCCGGTAATGGTGCCAAAAACTTGATGCATATAGATTACACTAGCAGGTGCACTAGCCAATCAAGTAATATAATGATGAATAGAGTATCGCTCCCACGAGGATTGATCCAACAACTACTAGTACTGAATCAGCCGTATGTTATCTAATAAACCAAAATATTAAACAAAGAAAAAACCTAACTCCTAATTAGCAAACTACCCTAAGCAATTTGGATCAGACCACCTTTAATAATAAGAAGAATTACTGCATGCAAGAACTAACAGAACCGGTTTAGCAATTAAATCGTTAAGTTGTCCAATCGAAGTGAATTCAGTCTTGGGTTGGCGAAACCCTAATTTTATGAGCAGCCTCTCTCGAGCGCAGCCCACCCCTATCTATAGGCGACAATTCCTATATCTCTATCAGAAATTTAATCACCTTAGATACATTAAGAACAAAGAACTCGCAGGTCATCAATTCAGGTATGAATGATTGCCAACCGAACCATGCAAATCATCTCTAATATGCATTCAATCCGTTTTCTTGATTAGATGATCTGATTACCTAAACTCTTTCTCAAGCAATTCAAGTAATCCAAGATACAAGAACAATTCAGACAAGATTATTCTATAAATCGAAAACCTTAATCAAGAATCCCAATAATAAATCATAATCAATCGGATCTGCTTAAAATTAATTACAAATCAGAATTAAAATTCATCATGGTTCGCATAAAAAGAAAGAAAGAAGAAATATTCAATAAAGAAACATCAAGAAACCCTAATCGAATCTAGGTTACCAAATTGCAGAATCAAAGAAGAAGACGACCTAAGAATTTTGCATCAGTCTTCGATCTTCTCTTCGGTTCGCATTCAACAGCCTTCTCCCTCTCTAGCAGTTCCTTCTTCTTCTATTTTGACTCCAAGGGTCCGAACCCTCATTCTCTCTTTTTCTTTTCTTTTTATACTCTTGTGTTCTCAGCCTTTTCTCTTCTAAAAGTCAGCCGCCTTTTCTCCCTTCTCTAGGGCTGCGAATTGGGCTGTTGTTCTTGGTGGGCCGAACTGTTGTTGGGTTGTTCTCCTTGATGGGCCGAACTGTTGTTCTCCCATAAGGTTTCGGCTGGGTTGAAGTTGGGCCTCTCTCCTTGGTGGCTTCAGTGCTTCCCATGGGGTTTCGGCTGGGCTTTTCTTCTTGATGGGCTGAAATATGCTCTCTTCACCCTAGATTGCCCCAAACTCCTAGTTTCCTGAAATTCTGTTCAAATAGGGTAAAAACCATTGTAGATCATCATTAAAACCATGTATACAACAATAAAAATGATGTATAGCATGCGCGCACATCAATTACCAGTCAGCAGCTTGGTTTCTTTCTCTCTAAACGTGGAAGTATGCTACGTGAAAGTTTGTTTCCTGTCTTCAATTGCCCACACTCCCTGATAAGTTGTTCACATTTCCATGGTGGTTGATCCTTTAAAAGGAGACGATCTCTTCTCTTCTTACGTGTGTACATGTGCCATTCAACTATAAAATTTTATATCTACTAACGTTTTGTTCGTGAGTGGATATAAAATTGAGATAAGTGGACTGCAATCCACCTAGAAATTTGAAATTGCAGCCCCCTCCTAGTCTACTAGTAGCCCCCCTATAAACTGCATACTGTCCATGAATTTGGCATCAATCCACGGACAGGATTCATCTGACCTATATGGTAGGGGTCAGATTTCTGAGGTGGATTGAACTATAAAGGCCCCTATGAAATTTCTTAAAAACATTTTCTAAATTTTTTATTTCTCTCTTATTTTTCATTTGGAAATACTGAGCTAAAGATTTCATACCCAAGACAATTCTATCCACACCTACCTACATAACATCACAGTCACACATAAGGAACATCTCATCCTTTTATATGTTATTATGCACGAGAAGATGTTCCCAATGCACGATGGTAGTGTTCCCAATGCTCTACAAGGAACATCTCATCCTATTATAGAGCTCAGATCTAGAATCGTTTTGAAGTGCTTTGGATAAGCTATTCAAAGAAGCTGATGACCAACTGAAAGCCAATTTGGGCTTTCTAGATATTTTACCAAAACTCTCATGCGAACCTTGGATGGGTCCAAAGCTATCAATCAAGCAATGTTTTGGGCCTTCAAAGTTCAAACCCATGAAGACTGAAGAGTCCTTAATTCATTCTCGCTGACCATGCCTCACGTGCCTCGCTCGTGCTACTGTCGGACTCAGAAAAAGAAAACCAACAACGAAAACCCGAAAAACAAAACTAAAAAACAGAGTCCACTAGAGAAAGTGCTCCAGTTTCATAGCTGAGGGAAGTGGAGGAGCTTTCGATGCAGTGAAGGGGACTTCACACTTCAGATCGGTTGGTTTAGTTTTATTGCAGAGAGAGAAAGAGAGAGAGAGAGAGAGGGAGAGAGAGAGATGTCGGACCTGGACAGGCAAATAGAGCAACTGAAGAAATGCGAGCCTCTCAAGGAGTCCGAGGTGAAGGCTCTCTGCCTTAAAGCTATGGAAATCCTCGTTGAGGAGAGTAATGTTCAACGGGTCGACGCCCCAGTAACCGTAAGCCATGAAAACCCCATTTCAATACAGCTCCATCTCCTATTTTATTTTAACCCTTGTTGCTTTGGTTCTGTTTGATTCCTTTTCCCTCATATACTATGGGTTTATTTTATGCTTTTTTTTGTCCTCCTTTTCATTTATTTTCGAGTAGGTGTTTTTTTTGAGGAATATGGAATAGTTCTCAAATTATCTTATTTGGGTTTGATTTGGTTTGGGATTTTACTGTTGGAGGCGATGCTTCGAGAGGCTGGATTATCTTGGGATTTCGATGTTTGTGAGAGGTTTATATTTAAAAACTCACATTTTGAAAGAGCTCTCTCTAACTCGTTTGCGATCATCCAATACGAGTTCTATCTGTAAACGAAAGCCGAGTGCCTTGAAAGGAAGCCTTTTCAGCGTCTAACTTTCATTGTTAAACCCAATATAGGACGAGCTTAGACGCTAGTTTTCCTCAATGGGTTTTCTGCATCTAATTGCCTGTTACACAAAAGTAATAACTGTAACATTGTTTCCTTAACATGTGGTGCCCCTGTATAGTTATCTGTAAATGATTTATGGCAGGAGTCAAAACATTTGAGACTCCATTTGAATGTGCCTTTATTAAGCTTGTATCATGCCACCACTGGCGCTCTAACCCCTTGTTTTTCCACCTAGCTACCGCTAGCATGCCTCCTATATTCCATCTCAGAGCTAAGAACTCCTTATCTTAGATTGTTATTGTGGTTACAGATACTCTAGAAGTTATGAAAATTTATGTTAATTGAATTAATTTATTGGCCTAGTTGGCCTTGATAGGAAGTGTAAGAGGATTTTAAGGATAGGGTTCTGAAAGGTGGGTTCGCATTGCCTAAGATGATATGTCGGTGAAAAGGGGAGTAGAGAATCAGGCGAGAATGTGTCTAGATGTTTGCCAAGGCGTTTTATTAGGACTAGAATATTTTACATGACCTTCCAGTCCACTTTTTCTTTTTGATAATTAACCTTCCAGTCCACTTGGCTTTTATGTTTTTCATTAGATAAATGATAATTCAATCCTTCACTAAGTTTGGTTGGATTTGGACTAGGCAATTTCCAGATAGACCCATACTTGATCTCATCCAATCATTTCATCACCAATAGAAACTTCTCCTAACCCCATACATTTTATGGGTTCATGTTGATTAATTGCAATGCATCTTAAGTTCAGTGAAGGTCGTAGTTGGGGTGTCTTCCAACTAAGATACCCCAATATGAACGTTATCTGATCTTAACAACTGCCACCTACATAATTGCCAATAAGTTCTATCACATTGAGCCCTATTTATCTCCACATCATACTAGTCAATGTGGATGAATTGAAAATAGTAACAAGAAAACATTGGAAGGATACTTATTTGACATGTAGAATCACTTCATCTCGAAGGAAATATGAAGCCAATGGTTTTGCAAAATATTCTTTAGCATTGTTGGATCTGAAAATTTTGATTTTGACCCCAAACTGGGTCGAAGCCATTTAATGGAAGATTCGAGTCAAGATAGGAACCTCTTCTCAAGAACGCATAAGATAAACCCATGAATAGTGAGTATAGTCATCAACAAACAACAAGAAATATCTGTATCCCCCCATAGCAGTGATGTGATATGGTCCCCAAACATCAGTATGCACAATTTCAAAAGGAATGCTGCTTCTTTTATTGCTCAAAGAATAGGTTGTTCTACAATGCTTTGCAAGTTCACAACTTTCACATTTCAAACTAGATATCTGGACTGACTCAAGCAAACTCTTCAAAGACCTAAACGGCAAATGACCTAATTGATTATGCCAAAGCATAACCTAATTCATAGACTGAGAAACAAAAGACCTCCCAACTTCTCTATCTTCCCCTTGTGAATTCCCTCCAAGCAGGTAGATTCCATTTGTTTCATGGCCAATCCCAATCACCTTCCTCATCTCCAAATCTTGAAAAATGCATTGATCAAGAAAGAAAGTCATTGAACAGTTTTGCCTTATAGTGATGCTACTAACTGAAAGCAGGTTAGTACTAAGTTTAGGAACATACAAAACTGAAGACAAAGAGATGGCATTAGACAAATAGATAAGCAATAAGTAGTAAACAGTGAGGACATGCCAGTCATGTGGTCAGATGCACTTGAACCTATAACCCAACAAGGTTCATTGTTACCTAGGGCTATGGCATGATATGTTGAAGCCCTTGTACTTGAATGAGAAAAAGCTGAAGTGGGAGTAGCAGATGTTGTAACTGGTGGTTGAGATGAGGATACTGAAGTGCCAACTTCACTTTCCAACTGAGTCGGAGCAGCTCGGACAGCAACCAAAGTGTCTAGGGATGTGGCTCTTGTGCTAAATGAAGGTGCACCATCAGTAGTGATAACCACATTGGCATTCCCCTTTTTATTTCTAAGCTTTGTTGGGATTAGATGTGGATATAACTTCCAACAGGTGTCTTTGGTATGTTTCGGTTTCTTGCAATGTTCACACACTAACTCCCTCTTATCCTCCATATTCCTCTCCTTGTCACCTCCAAACTTTGGTTTCACTGCTGCTAAGGCTAATTCCATAGGTTGATATTGCAACATAACTTTCCTCCTTCTTTCCTCACTGTGCACTAAAGAATAGGCTTGAGACAAGGTCACACTTTCTCTGGTAAGGAGTTGTTGCCTCACAATATTATATTTTGAATTTAGATCAGCTAGGAATTCAAAAAGCCTATTGGTCTCAACCTGTTTTTTGTAGGTTTGTGCATCCCTCTAACTTTCCCACTCAATCGTCTCTAGGTGATCAATTTCATGCCACAAAGATTTCAAAGTGGAGAAGTAAACTGAGATTGGTTTTTCTCCTTGCTTAAGGTTGTTTACTTCACATTTCAGCTCATAAGCCCTAGCAACATTAAGTGGTTGGGAGTAAGTTTCTTTCATAATATCCCAAATCTCCTTAACAGTTTTTGCCCACAAATAATTTCGGTTGATGTGAGGCTGCATGGAGTTGCACAGCCAAGTCATAACCAAATAGTTCTCTTGAACCCATTTGGCATATGTTGGGTCTTCCTTGGTTGGTTCCTTTACATCCCCCATCACATAGCTCAATTTTCCTCTACCCCCAATAACCATCATGGCTGATTGAGCCCATTCCAAGTAATTTGGTCCGTCAAATTTGACAGTGGTAATCTGAAACGTGTTTTCAGTTATGTTTCCAATACCACCAACCCCCAAAACACTTTCCCCTTGATTTTTAAACCCCATTCCTGCCATCTCTTTCAAGAAATTTATCAAAAGGAAACCCCTTTAATGCCGAAACAGATTAATTACACCCAGAAATTGCTAACTGACTTAGAAGGTTGAAATAGGTCTATCAATCACCCAGAAATATTGGAACAGGCCTAATAATCTCCCAGAAACTAATATCAGTCAATCTGAAGTACTGAGACAGGTCTAAATGTTACCCAGAAACTGATAACAGTCATAAATTTAGGGTTTAAATTTGAGAACTGGTTGTAGGTCAATAAAAAAACCCTAAAAAAATTCAGAGAAAATAGAAAACTTCCAGCCACTCCTTCCAGATTACTCAAATTAAATTCTGATTGAAGTCGATCTCAAAAACAAATTGAAACCTACCCAGAAAAGTCTGGTCGCCACCTCCAGTCCACAGTCTGAACCCTAATCTTGAATTTTCTTTCTTTCCTTTGACTCTTCCTGATCACCAGACACCTTCCAAGGCTCTACAATCCCTTGGACACCTGCTGCACTCTACCAGCAATCTCCAAGAACCAGCCAATTGACTTTTTTTTTTTTTGCTAAAACTTCCAACCCTAGGAAGTTCTCATTGCAGTTAGCCTGATTAGTCTCACATGAGAAGCCCTAGGTTGGCTTTGATACCAAGTTGTCTAGTAAGACTACAATAAGTCTTAGTTTAGATCTGAATTAAACAAGAAATAATGTAGAGAATAAAAGAAGAAGAAGAAAAGAAGAAAAAGAAAAGAAGAGGGGAAGAAGAAGAGAGAACACGAAGAGGAGAAAAGATTCAGAGAAGAGTGTGGGTCATTTGTAACACTAGAAGAAGAGAGGGGACCCCGGGTGTCATTTGTAAACTTGATATTGAAAAAGCTTATGACCATGTTAACTGGCAATGTTTGGACTTGGTGTTGGAGAAAATGAATTTTGGGCAGGAATGGAGAAACTGGATCAGAGTTTGTGTTAAGACCCCAAAGTTTTCTATCCTAATTAATGGGCAATCGACGGGGTTTTTCAGTAGCTCTAGGGGTTTGAGGCAAGGAGACCCTCTTTCTCCCTTGCTTTTCATTTGCATCATGGAAATTCTAACTCTTTTTAGCAAGAAGGCTGCAGGGAACGGGCTTTGGGATGGCTTTGCAATCTCGCCAGGAAAGGAAAAAATTAATATCCTTCAATTTGCAGACGATACCTTATGTTTTGTTGATGCTTCCCCAAGTCAATTGGAGGTGGTGCTTGGAATTCTGAGTTGGTTTGAGGTGGTGTCTGGTCTCAAGGTCAACTTGAGTAAGTTTCAGATCATTCCATGGGTCATGTTACAAACTTAGAAGATTGTGTAGATGTGATGGCTTGTTAGATTGCTCATCTCCCGGTCAAGTATTTGGGGCTACCTCTTGGGGCAAAGTGTACTTCCTCTGAGACTTGGGTTCCAGTTATTGAGGGAATGGAGAGGAAACTGGCATTTTGGAAAGCTAAATATCTTTCTTTTGGGGGGTAGAGTAACATTGATTAAGAGCACTCTCTCTAATCTTCCTACTTATTTCCTTTCCCTTTTCCCTATTCCAATCAAAATTGCAAATAGATTGGAGCAAATCCAGAGGAACTTCTTATGGAGGGGTTGGGAGGAGGAAAAGAAGATCCACATTGTAAATTGGGAACAAGTGTGTCTTCCTAAGGAAGTTGGTGGGCTGGGAATAAAAAAATTGAAGAAGTTCAATTCTGCCCTTCTTAGAAAATGGCTATGGAGGTTTGCTAGTGAAAGAAATGCATGGTGGAGAAATCTTATTGTGGAAAAATATGGGGTAGATTGGGGTGATTGGAGATCCAAGTGCCCTTCTACAAGAGGGATAAGTTCCATATGGGCAGGTATTTTGAAGGTCTTTCCTTTATTTGAGGAAGGAATTGAATTTAAGTTGGGAAATGGGGAAAGAATTAAATTTTGGAAAGATTCTTGGTGCTCAGAAGTGTGCTTGAAAGAAGCCTTCCCTCTCTTGTATCAAATTTCTGTTAATCAGGATTCCTCTGTTGCTGAGAACTTTAATGTTTCAGGTAATTCTATTATTTGGAATCCGCTTTGTAGGAATCTCTTTGATTGGGAGGTTGAAGAGTATTCGACTCTGTTGGATTTACTTCAAATCAGAGGATTGATTTAAATACGAAGGATGCATGGAGTTGGAAATGGGAAGCTGATGGTTTTTTCATTGTCAAGTCCATGTTCCTTAATTTGGTCAGTTCAGGTCAAGTGAACTTTCTGGCTAGGCAAATTTGAAAAAATTTTCTGATTTGGACAATGGTTTTAGACAAGTGTCTGACCAGAGTGAATCCGATGAGACATGGCATTCAGATTCTGGATATTTCATGTGGATTGTGTGGTGGTTCAGCAGAATCTATTGAACACCTGTCTATTCATTGCCCAGTTTCAGCTTATCTCTGGGGGCATTTCCTTAAAGCCTCGGAAGTCAGTTGGGTAATGCCAAATTCAGTGAAGGAACTGTTGTACTGTTGGAAAATTGAGGGCCTCAGCAAGAAAGGAAACTTGGTTTGGAACACTATTCCGGCAGCTGTTCTTTGGACTATTTGGACTGAAAGAAACAACAGAATTTTCCAAGGTAAATCTAAAACTCCGAAGGAAATGGTGCAGAAAGCTGTGGGCAAGTTATTGTCTTGGGTGTCGGCGACGGAGGATTTTAAAAATCAGAATATGCGGTTGTTGTTTAGTTCTCAGTCTTGGATGAGATTGTAATCTGAGGTGGTCCTAGGTAGCCTCTAAAGGCCTAGGCTCTATTGTATTGTTCTTTGATTAAATAAAGTACCTTACCTTTTACAAAAACTTACATAAGCTATAAATAACAGAAAATAACTACCAACTAATCCAGCTAACATACTAACAGCAATATAAATAGGCATGCAGCAGTGGGGACCACATTATTGTTCTACATCTCTACAAATACTACTATAATAAGTATTTAATAGAGCAATTAGCAACTAAAGAAGGTTATTAACTTTATAAAATAAAACTTCAAGATGGAAAGTAAAATAGAAAAAAAAAACATGGAGTTGCTATTTTATTTAAATGATGAGAGGGAGAGAGAATAGAAAGAGGGTGGGCCTTGGCACAATGGTTGGATTGCTCCATTCTGACCTAGGTGACCAAGCAAATCTTGGAAACAGTCTCTAGGTATGTTCAGGGTTAAGGCTGCGTACATCTGTCCCTCCCCAGACCCTGCATTGTCAGGAGCCTTGTGCACTGGGCTGCCTTTTAGAGAGTAGAAAAAAAGAAACCTCTCTATACTTCTATTCATTCATTCTTTCTTGTTCTCTCCTCAAAACCCTTAGATCTTTTAAATTTCAATAATAAAACATTAAAACAAAGTATAAATGATATAAATAGTGTATAATAAAATGTATTAAAACACATATTAATGAGATGCAGCAATATAAATGATATTATAATAAGGCGCCTGCCTTGTCATTTTTGTCACTTAGGTGGGTGCCTAGTTGCTATAACTCAAGGTGTTTGGGCGAGGTGCCCAGCCAAGGGCACCTAGTCACCTAGGCAACGCCTTGATTACTATGAATCACAAATATTTAGGGCAATAATTTAATAACAAACTACAACAATATTCGGTTCATTTTAAATAATTAGAGATACAAACAGACAAACAAACAAAACTTAAAAAATGAATTTGTAGTTCACTAGGATGACTGGTTGTTAATCAACTAGTCAACCTTAATTGATACTTCGTCATTCTAGGTGATTGCGTCGTGATTATCAACTGATTAGTTGGTCTGGTCAAGTGACTAATTGGTCAACTTGATAAGGTATGTCTCCTGATACAACTCATCTCCCCAAACCTCCCTAGGCATCTCATTAGGAAAGGGGTTGGTTGCTCTCGATCTATTTGAACAATTTGTTTACCCTGGATGTCATGGCATTTCCCTCTCTTTCCCTCTCTAATATGGTGGTCAATAATTCAAGGCCCTTAATTACTGCTTCGGAATCAGCTAATAACAGTTTGAGTCATTCTCCACCTCCAGATGCTCTAATCCAATAAAAGCCATCGGCCTGAGACCCTGAAGCAAGACCTTCGCCTCAATAGAAACCAAGTCCAGACTCAGTAGGGCCAAAATAAACCAATACAGTCTTCTCCAATGCATAACCAATTTACCACTCTACTGGTGATGAAATTATTCAAAAAATTGTGAGGCTGCTCCATCTTTGAGAAGGCTCTGGCATTCCTCTCCTCCTAAGTCCCAAGTGGTCTAAAGACTGGCCTTTCTAACAAAAATTCCATATAATTTTCCTTCTTATATAAGGGGAGAGGATTCTGACCCAAAAAGGGCTAGGGATATAATTTCTGGTTTCCAATGAGCACTGAGTAGGGCAAGTAATATTGTATTTCAAGGATGTCTATAATTATATTTTGCAAGAGTGTGTGGATGTGGCTGTAGATCTAGAACAGAAACCCTTTATATCGATACCATTAGTTCTAAACCTACTACACATTAGCAACCAATTTAGAATGTTATAATAATTCACTCAGATTCTAGGAAGAACCTACACTCTCTAATTATGGTAATGCTGGGATTTGCTTTGGCTGAACAGTAGCATGTTTGTAAAAGGTTGCTTTTGTTCACTGCATTTTCAAATGTTAGGTTTTTTTTCTTTGCTAAATATCAAATCGTGTTTGCTTTCCAAATTTGACCCAGTTTCTGCTTTATCTCTTTGAAGAAATACTAAAGCAATCCTATTCCTCTGTTTTGATTTTGATCACTGGTTCACAAAACCTTCTGATAGAATGCTGTCTTTTGTTGTTTCTATATCCCAATTTTATGGGGCATTTATGTACATGGATGTTGCTATGCTCAATAAATATAAGTATGATATTTCTCAAAAACGAAAAAGAGAAGAAAAATCAATAAAACAATTTTTGTTATCAAATGTATGGCCCAAATTCACTGAAAAAAAAATTATCAGAAAAAAGTTCATTGGAGGGTTAGTTGGAGCATGCTTGACTATCTGGGCACTTTATGACCAGGGTTTGATCATGCCCATTTCCATGTCTTAGATTCTTAGTTATGGGTGTGGCTCTCTCCTAAGCAGTCATTTTCCTATTATCTTTTCCTCCAATGAACTTTTTTTGATAGGCACTTCCAATAAACATTTTGTTATCAATTAAAAAAATTATCTTCATAGATTAGGCTGTAATTGTTTGTGATGATACTGGTTATACTGTTAATTTCACCATGACTAGTTTTACTATTGGAGGAATGGATGCTGCTCAGACACATAAATGGGTAAATGACTTAAATTGTTGTTGTGATGTGTGTGAAGGGATGTAATCTTTGCATATGCATGTGTGTATCAATTCAATGATAAATCATTACATGCTGCCTCTGACATTTCAAAATTATTATCTATCACTTGGACTGTTTCACTGTATTAAGCTTTATCCTAATATATTGTAGAGAGGCACTATAATTGATCGTTTATGTAATTCAAAAATGACAGAAAAGTGGGATAACCAACCATAAAATAAATGAAGAAAAGGGTGTCATATTAATTTACTATTTTGTTAATTGCTTTTGGTTAAAACAGCAAGTGCCTTTCTGTCTCCAACATCTTTTCCATGCATGAGTCAATAGTTTTCAAGTCACTAGTCACTAGTTTGAAGCCTAAGATTCCAAAGGAACCTTCTGTAGATTCTCTAAGATAAAACTTGGCATTACTTGATTGTGAACTCTTGGCCATTTGGCATCCGCATCATGGGATCTAATTCTGCTGCGGTTGCCATTAAGATTTCCAATGAGACAGAAGATAGAGAAAAGAAAAGGAAAGCATTGTGTTAGTGAACCAATTCTGCTGTGATTGACATAAAGGTTTCTAGTGAGAAAAAGGATAGTAAAACATTGATGATGAGCTTGTTTTCCTTATCAAGCAACATTTTGGGCTTAGATATAATTCATCAGGTCATAAAAGAGAGATCTGGAGCTTTTGTCTCTCTATTTTGATTGGGTTTGTATTCTGGTTTTTCTGGATGTAAGCCGTTTAAGTGTCTATCTCTTCTCTCGGGTGCTTTCTTATCACCTTTCCTTTTGTATTCTCTTTTTCTTTTAATAAATTTCATCTTTATTCTTCAAAAAAATGTGTAAGTAGGCTACTTAGCCAAAAAAAAAAGGAAAAGGAAAAGAAGTTTCCAGACTTTTTTTGGATGGTATATTCCTGGTTCTGGTTGGGAAGGCTTATCCTGATTCCTGATTCCTTTTAATTGTTGAAACTGGGAATTCTTTTTGGACTTTGATATGATTTATGTTTAGTTTCTTTTACTTAGTTCATTAATAACGAAAAAGGCCCCATATGATGTAATTGTGTGAATTCCAAATAGACTTTAAGTTCTGATAAATTTACTGCTATTACCTTCAAAACTTCAGACCCATGCAGAGCATTTAATATCTGAGACATCAGTACTCTGGGAGTGTTATTCTATTAGCATTTGTTGGCTAGCGAATAGGTCAAATTTGTCTGCTTTGTTTGGAGAACCACTACAACAATAGCGCAACAGGAGAAGTTTTCAAATTTTTATTAGAACTTATCATCAAAGGAAATTTGAATCAGGTGGAACTAGAGGTAACCAACCCATAACTTGAGAGATAATTGGAGCTGGCCAGTTGATCAATTAGTTAATATTGCAACAATTTCTTTTGAGGGTGACAAGCATGTACTTTGTACAAAAAATGCCAAAGGTTGGGTTTGTATCCAGTCCACCCCTTCCAAGACCCCTTATAGTTGGGACGACATTGGGTAGTGACTCCTTTTTGGTTGAGGTATATCCATATCCTTGTAAATGTACTTTTTTAAGTGAGTCCCCACTAGATCTCTGACCTCAAGAACCAATTTCATTAGATTGCTATAACGTTTGTCTCATTTAGACAGTTAGATGAAAAACTGTTCAGGGAAGGTATACAGATCAGTTGGTTGTAAAATTAGTGGTTTAGTTTTGTCTGATCTATATCCTGGATGGGATGCTAATATGCTAAAGATGGATATAGAGCTAGTGTATTGTGCATTTGCCACCTGTACAACATGACCAGGGAACGTCCTGAGCAAAAAGGGTGAGGGACCAGGAACCAGTATATATCCATGTGGATGTGGACGGGTTTTTTTTTTCATTTTTATCATATTTTTGTATCTTGATAATTCCACTAACTCAAACTTTTTGTTATTAATATACCAATAAAGGTTGCCCTTCTTGTTGGTATTATAAACATAGAACATTTGATAACTGTTTTCATTCTTGACCTAAAACAGATACTATTGCTTTATTTTTTTTAAATCTTGAGGAGTACAATTATAAACCATCTTAACATATTCATCTGTGCTTTTCTATAGATATGTGGGGACATCCATGGGCAATTTTATGACATGAAGGAGCTATTCAAAGTGGGTGGTGATTGTCCGAAGACAAACTACTTGTTTTTGGGGGATTTTGTCGATAGGGGATTTTATTCTGTTGAAACGTTTCTGCTTTTATTAGCCCTGAAGGTCAGGTTTCTTCCTTTTTCTCTACAAAATTGGATTTTAAAGAGATATCTCCCCTCTATCTGGGCTTTATTTTTATGTTCATTTGCTATAACTTTTGTTAAGGTTTTGAATTAAAAGGTTTATAATTTGTCATCTGCTAGTGGTCCTTTAGATACTTTTCACCATAAGTAGATCATTAGTGTTGCATATGTATGCATATATATATATATATATTTTTTTTATCAATAACACTTTCATTAATTCATCAGTAGAAAATTTACAAGTGGAAGACAAACACACTTATCTTCCAAGAGTCACAAAGAACTTCAAGAAATGAAAAAAGAAAATACAAAGATACAAAGACACTAACGTTACAGCTTAGCCCAAAACAAAGAATCCCTTTCTGCCCCTTGTTTTGCTAAACCGTCAGCTAGGGAATTAGCTGATCTTTTAATCCAACATGTCTTAACTTCCATTTCCCGCACCAGCCATTTGAATTTCCTCTTCTCATTATTATACTTCCATAAATCATTTTGATCTTTAGTCAGCCACCCTATCACCACCTCTGAATCCCCTTCAATTATAAGTTTCTTGATGTTCAATTCCTTAGGCACAACTATTTTGGCACAACTATTTTGCTTCTATTGATTTTTTAACCAAAACCTTGTGCTTTCATGCAGGTGAGATACCCAGATCGAATAACATTGATAAGAGGGAATCATGAGAGTCGCCAGATTACACAGGTTTCGATCTGAGCTCCTCTGATGGAGATCTTTGTTCTAACATCTCTTCTGCTTAGCAGACTCACTGGCTAATTCTCTGTTACCAGGTGTATGGATTTTATGATGAGTGCCTACGTAAATATGGCTCTGTGAACGTCTGGAGATATTGTACAGATATATTTGATTATTTAAGGTTTGTCCCCATTTCTTTACTTGTAGTATAGTTACCTGTGTGATAGAAGGTTAGAAGGTGCATTAAGTGCATGGGACATGGATTGCACCTGTAGAGGTAAACTCCAGGCCAAAAACCTCTCCTGATGTTCCTATCACATTCTTTTCAATGATCATAAAAAAAAAAGAAAATACATCTGTGTAGCCAAATCAACAGATGGTTTAAGTTGTATATTTACAATTATCAATTTTTGCCTCAGTTATGCTGCCTTAATATGTTCTTAGTTTTTGAATTTGTTAATTCACGGTTTTCTACAGTCTGTCAGCCCTCATTGAGAACAGGATTTTCAGCGTCCATGGTGGTCTCTCTCCTGCTATATCCACATTGGACCAGGTACTATGGGATATATGTCAGTATCTAATTACACTTTATGATAGTAAGATTTTTTTTTAGATACTCATTCATGATATACTAAGTAGACTCCTTTTACAGATTAGAACAATTGATCGGAAGCAAGAAGTACCCCATGATGGTGCCATGTGTGATCTTTTGTGGTCAGATCCTGAAGACATTGTAGATGGTTGGGGTTTGAGTCCCCGAGGTGCTGGTTACCTATTTGGTGGCAATGTTGTTACTTCTTTCAACCACTCGAATAATATTGATTTCATATGCCGTGCACATCAATTGGTAATGGAAGGATATAAATGGATGTTCAACAACCAGATTGTTACAGTCTGGTCAGCTCCTAACTACTGTTACAGGTAGTTACTGTCCAAGGCCTTCCCTAGTACTACCATTCCCTTGATTAGGTGGTTTAATCTCATTTTTGGATGTGTTTAGATGTGGTAACGTGGCTGCAATTCTTGAATTGGATGAGAACTTGAACAAGCAATTCCGGGTGTTTGAAGCAGCTCCACATGTTTGTACATATAACTGTTTTCCTTTTTCTTTTCATGCATATAACTTGATGTAAAAAATGGTGGCTGCATGATCCTCCATGTCTGCTGGTCTTATGCTCCCATGCTTCACATTTAGAAAAAAAAGGTTGACATTCAATCAGTAGGTTCTATCAAAACAGGCTATCTAACAATCACTTCAGTGGTAATCCTTGATCCACGAAATGGACCTACTGATTGAATGTTCATGATACTCGCATTTTTAAACTTGATTCTTAAAGAGACATGAAGCTTGATGCAGCTTTGCACTCTTCATTTCTGCTTATTTCAGGTTCGTTTTAGGGCACTGAATGATTTTGGATGCAATGCAGGAATCAAGAGGAGCTCCTTCCAAGAAACCTGCACCAGATTACTTTCTTTGAGATCTTGCTTAAAGGGGTTTCTCTTCCAATCATCTAGTGGACAAATAGATTTACAGTGATGACCGAAAGCTCCTCCCAGAGTCAATGGACTGGCACTGTAAAAGATCAGCTTCTCATATGGTCGACAAGATTGATACTTTTGGGTTCTTGATCGGTTTGGTATACTAGGTTAATTTTTTTCTTTTGTCATTATTTTCTGTAAGATTAGAAATATGTTTCATTACATGTCTGTGTCATTAATATGGATTCCTGGCCTCTCTCAGCTCAGAGCTAGGAATCAACAGTTTCATATGGAAATGGAAAAGGAAGTTCTGTTACCAACTTTGGGAGCAAATGCAAGGCAAGGATTGGGTTAGAAACATACTATTTGGCAATGAAAGAGCTTACATTAGTTTTGTTTACTCAATCATCACCTTATGCCCCCCACTCTTTCCCCGGGGCATTCTTTCAGAAATATCACCTCTGGGTTGGCCTTTACAGATACGTCAGCAACCCGCAGTCTATTTATTTTTGGAATGATCTGCAATGTCTTGATTTAAATTTGATTAAAAGGATAAGAATCCACCTGCCTTGGGCGCTAGTTAGTGGGTAATTATGTTTACCAATGTTTCGAGAACTAGATTGGACTGCCCAGTTTAACTTTAACCATTCAAAGTTCAAACAATGAACCAGGTACAACAGCCTTCCATTTGCCTCGGAACTGCCGGTTTTGGTGAAGTAAACCAATCACGTTAAAAGACAATTACATGATTCATTTACTTTTTGTTAGTTTGCATTTTATATGATGTATTTTTGCATTTCACAAGGTTTACTTATTTTTTATGACTTTAACAACTTAAAGATTCAACTATGACTTGCTCTATCATTTGATTCAAGTTTCTCGTTCCACAGTGCAGTTCATGCACCATAGATTTCAACCTTTGGTCAAATTGTTTTCAACTAGCCTATTCAGTTTCTCATTTTTCCCTTTATTTAAAGATTTAAAGGATGATAAAGAATACCGAGAAATCTTATATTTTTTGCTCTTTGTAATTCTTCATTCAACTGCGGTTGAAACGGTGAACTGTGAATCTCTGTCAAGTTTGAATTTGATAACTAGCAGAAAAATCTGACAAAGGCCCACCTGTTTGTTTGGTATTCACTATTTTGGGTCATAGATGATGACTTTGCTTTTTTGGTTGTCCTACTTTGTTCTACTGATATATTTTCCACCTTTATTACCGATATAGATGGAAATAGAAATAGATAGACTACAAAAGAAAGAAAGGAGTAACCCATTTGGTACTGAACTCCATCTTATTTAACTCCTAAACTGATCAATTAGGAAAGCTACTTAGGTGACCCATATGTTCTGTACTTCTGTTAATGATTTTCTAATGCCAATCCTATGGCAAAAGTCCTACAGGCACAACAAGTAACCAGGGGGGGGGGGCTTTTGCCACGTGTCTTTTGTGGAGTGGTAGAAAGTCCTACAGGCTTCAACCTATGGATGCAGTTTTCTGACCCAGCATTTGAATGAATATTTTTTTATTTGATGCATAAAAGTTAAAAGAAAAACAAACAGGAAGTACATTTGAATGAATATATTCGACACCGTGCGAATTGAGAGGAGACCATTAATTGAATCTTGACCCATGTAAGAAAAAGCTTAATTTGGCCCGGTAGAAGAGAGAATTTCATGGTGAAAATTGGAAATCAAAGAGTAGAGGTATTGCCATTTCAACCACGTGGAAATGGAAAGTTGATATGAACTGTTCAGAGTCCAGAGCGTGGATCAGATAAAGACACGAAGTACATTCTTGTGGGGTCTAGTTAGAGACCTAAGAGGTATGGACGACAGTCGGCAGTGTTCCTCCACCTTTAACCTTTAGCTTACACTTTGATTGCTCTAGTGTACCCTATTCTGTTCAGCTACTCTATTGTGGAGTCCTTGTAACCAGATACAGATTCATCTGTACTAGACCCAATGTCGGCCACCATTCCAGCGGTAAGAAATGCCAAAATTGACGTAGAGCTCAGACTAACCCAAAAAGAAGAGAAAACGGTTGACAAGAAAGCACTGGTTAGAAAGTTATGTTGTGTTGTATATGCAACCGTCTAGTGAGGGTGTAATGTGTATTCTTCTGGCAAATCCCAATTCCATTTTACAAACGAAAATGGAGTAATGGACTATTTGGGCAGGCTGATCTAATCCATTGACAAAGTCTTTAACTCCTCACATATCTTGACGGTTCACAAATAGGCATAAACAACCTTCATATTATTATCTTATAAGCAATTGGTTTTCAGAATTACATTGCAGCAGATATGATCTGAAGAAATTAAAACCAATCTGTTTTAGTATTTTTACTTGGTTCATATTTGTCTTTCAACACAGAGAATCATAGAAAGAAACATGAAGAGCTGCTACTACTCATAATCATGAGATGAGAGCAAAAGGAGAGACCCAACAGAAAAGAAGAATATGCGTAGACTCGGTATCAAGCAAACTTCAATAGACCATCTGGTGCAAGCCATGTGCAAAAAGTAATATAAAAGCAATTAGCTCTGCAATTCTCAAGCCTAAGCCTATCCCCTTTCTCCACCCTTCACTTTTTGATCATCTTTGTGATTTAAATGGCCACAGTCCAGCTCTAAAGCTCTGCAAACCCTGCAAAACCTCTGACTTAGTTCTATCTAACATGTGGGGCTTTTCTTTTTCCTACTTAATCTATATTAATCAGTTATTGCTTTACTGAGCACTGTGGAGTGTGGGAATGTAGTAAACCAATTGTTTTCAACTTTTCTTTATTTACTCCTTTTTCATTTATAAATAATCAATACTTTATGATGGTTTTTGGCTATAATTATAGACGCCCCATTTGAGAATTCTGCTCCGCGGTTGCCGACGTGAAATGGGTCTCACTGGGGAGCTCGTCAGGAGTGTTTTCTCTAAGACTACTCGGTCTGTGAGTGAGCACGTTAGCAATGTGCGCCACAGCCACTTTTACTGTAGTTTGTTCGCTTTCGTGAGATTAGTCTGGTTTGGATTCTGATAGTCGAATTGTTTCTCTTGTTTGTTTTGTTCGTTCTCTCTCTTTCTCTTGTTTCCGTTTTCTGAGATTTAAGTGGTTAATTTTTCACGTTTTATTGTTTTCCAAATTCAGTTGGAGTGATCGTTTTTTTGGGATTTCTCTTTTTGTATTGCCGACTATGTCGCACTCTGGTTTCTCGAGAAGCTTACCGTCAGTTTTCTGGTTCTGAATTTGATCAAATCAGGGAAGGAGTAATGGGGTGGATAGGAGAAGATGGAGCTCTGTTAGATCCTATCTATGTGGGGACGAATTTAACTCGGTCCTCGCTGAGGAAGATTCAGCTTCTATCAAGAGTTCAGAGGCCACTGTAACACAACCTGTAGCAGAGGATTTGAAGGAAGAAGTAGAAACTCAGAGTGGAGTGAAGGAAGAACAGATACTCGATGAAAAGCAGAATTCATCTACTAAACTTTTGAGCGAAGAGGATGCAGCAATTTTCATCCAGTCGGCATTCCGACGCTTTCTGGTTGATTCATGCTCTGTCATAAATACCTTAAATACTTCTTCTCTGACTTCTCTTTTAAAATTTTGGTAGATTTAATTTCCGACCGAAAAGAAAGTGATATCTTTCAAAAATTAAAGTATAGAATTTTTACACAAAATCCCCACAAAAACATTGTGAGGTTGGAGGATTCCTACATTTAAAACTTAATGAGCATTGCAGTTTGAGTTCTCCAATTTTAACAGTGGGACACTCAAACAGTCAAACTCCATCTCTAGTTTTCTCAGTGGAGCTCAGAGGAAAAATTCAAGGATTCAATAGAAAGTTGTCGAAAAAAGAAAACCTTTGTTAAGGAGGTTTTTATTATTTTCATGCTTAAAGCATCTTCTTTCAAGTTTATAGGCTTAAAGCATTTTGATTTTCATATGGTTTTTCTTGAAATGCATGGAATTCAGGCTAGGCGTCGAGATAGAGGAACAAAGCAGATGGATGAGACAGAGGCTGTCCAAGGCACAAAAAGTCCAAGTAAGGAGTCTGTTGGTACATCAATTGAAGTTCAAACAGGAAACTCTGTTGAAGTTCTCTCAGTTCGGGAGGATAGAACTGCTGTTCAACACCAAGTGCAGCAGAAATCCCGGACTCAGATCTCCAAGGCGAAGGTAAATAGGCCATAACTTCAGCACTAGATTTCAGTCACCCTGAGAAACTCAGCACATGTCTAATTAGTAGAGATCAGAATATCCGACCAACAAGGTGTTATGACATGCAGTCTTGCAGGGATACCAAGGAACATAGATCTAGATATTGACAATTAATTTATTCAATCAAGAAGAAATGGTATTTCATTCCATGATATAGCCAGCTGCTTGCTTAGTGCAGTGGTTTCTCATGACAATGATCTTCCAATGTTGAATCCATGTTATTCTTTGACGGATTTCAGGAAGAAATCAAGGTGGTTGACCTTGTCTCATACCGGCTCAAGATATTCAAGGTTTTAACAGTTCTGTGTGGTGCCACTCAGGCTCTGACGTACTACCTCTTCTCTGATTTGGCTAAATTGCTCTTGTCAATAGAAATTAACAAACTGGATAACAAGGATTATAAGATAATTCATTCAAACATATATATAAAGCATTTACCCAAATCTTTGATTATTTGAGTTTATTCCACTCATAGCCCAACTTGAAACACAGGCGACTCAGATGAGATGCCAACTTGGGTGGATTAATTTAACCATTAGTTTTACAGCTATTCAACTCAAAACATATCTAGTAGCCCATGAGTTCTGCAGGAAGATTGGGATGACAGCACAGTGAGCAGCAACATATCAAAGCTGAGGATCCAAAACAGACAAGAAGCACATACCAGACGTGAAAGAGCTCTAGCTTATGCTTTCTCTCAACAGGTATAGATGTAATATTTGCCCAAAATGAGTACAGTTAAGGTGATCTGATATCCTGAAACAATTCAGTTCTTCCCTTATCTGTTGATAGCTACGGATTTGTTCAAAGAAAAAGACAGCCCGATCTGATACCGGAGAAACCAACATGGGTTGGAACTGGCTAGAGCGTTGGATGGCAACTCGCCAGACAGATGGTTCCTTCGTTGAAGATCGTATGAGCAGGCGCCTAGAACCCATTAACAATGATCAAAGATCAGTTCTTATTAAGAAAAATTTTGATATAGGAGAAGAGAAGGAAAGCTGTGGATCTAATGAAGTACCGGACGGAATTGATAGTCCTACTCTGTCTGCAGAAGACAGATACAAACTTGTTAAGAACAGGCTGAAGGCCACCAGAAGCGTGTCACGAAGGAAAACTGTTCCAAGCTACCAATACCCATCACACCTGACCAAGGTCGACCCTCTCTCATTCACTCATTGTTGTTCTTCTCTAGTATAATTAAATACTTTAGGGAGTTATAGTTTTGGTTCTCTTTTATTTAGCATTAACAAGGCATTTGGTTGCCACATAGAAATAGAACCATTTCATCTTAGTTTTCTCCTGGGAACCTGAGTGGTGAAGGTTCCATTCCATCTTCTAAAATGGACCCAATATCAGAAAATGAAAATTAGAGATGAGACCAGTTCTTGAAATACTAAAATTACTTTATTTTCATTTTTGTTAACATCCCAGTAATAAAACTACTCTCATTTAAACAAAAAATATAGTGTTCATATATTAAAATCCTAAGATGATTTCATTATTTTCTCCGATAAGCATCAAGGATCATTCATCATGTTCCCAGAAACCCCATAATTGTAGAATTTGATTATTTCCTTAGGAAAACTTAAAACAGAGTTGATGATAAACCTCATGACTAGGGAATTATTATGACCCAACTGAAATGGACTTGTATAATCCTACTGACAATGGCATTTTTTTGAGCCTTGCTTGTCCAAGTTTCTTTATAGGGCTAAGGTTAAAACCATTTATGTTGATGCACAAGTTGGCTTGTTCAGTTTCCAATCTTTGGTTGTCTGATTTACCACATGTATACTCTTTCCACCTTGCTACAGGTGAGCAAGAAAGAAAGTTCTAGGGAAGCTGAGAAAGATAAGAAACAGAAGCAGACACAGCCACGAAGTGTGGGAGAAATGAAGCACAAAGAAACTTCATCTCAGGCAAAATCTGTTCCACCGACGAGTGGCTCCAAGTGGGGCCATTGAATCTCAATGTGAACATGGGTTTATCGTTTCTGCTTATAAGGTCCTCCATACGAATTGGCTTTCACATGTGCTATGTCCATCTCCCCATATCGTTAGTGTTTCCATGGAGTCAGTCACTAGTAATCTATTTCAATTTCAGCCGACACCACGAGCGAAGCAATTATATTAGCTTATGAATTTCTAAGTGCAGATTTCTTAGATCCCACACAACCCGAAGACTCTCGGAAAGGTGCATCTATTGCCAGTGGGTACTAAAACTTTCCCCATCCACCCAACCTGTTCACATCTCCAAATTGGAGAAGAAAATGAAAAATGAAAAATAATGAAACTTATTTGATTTTGATCCAAGACTTAAAATATATCAACGTATCAGTGTATATTATATTATATCTATACTTGTCGGTGCCAAATATTAGGATTTAGGAGGAAAAAACTATGATTTGGTCAATGAAATAGCCGGGTTTTATTTTATTTTTTTTGTTAATACCTATGAAATAGCCAGTTGATAACACAAGAGCTATCATTAATGAATTTGAGCGTAATGAACTAAAAAAGGAAATATGGACGAAAATAAGCAAGATGAGGAAAGGAACAGGAGAGAAACGATCAATCAAGGAAAAAAAACATGAGAGAAACGATCAATCAAGGAAAAAAAACATGAGAGAAACGATCAATCAAGGAAAAAAAACATGAGAGAAATGGGTTAACAGAGAATACACACAGGAACAATATCAGAATAGATATGGATGAGAGAGGTTAATCAATGTAACGATCACAACTTATTATTTATGTATTATTTGCAAATACAGTAATATGAAACTATTCAGTATTAGTTGTGCATCATTTTGGGATACAATCAATATAATCTTTGGTAGAAATAAATACAACAAATTTTAATCGCAACATTTGCATCCTTTTGGGCGTCAGAGCGCAGTTGGCCAAGTAGATAAAACAAATACCTGTACATAAACTTTGAACTTTGAAGCATATACCAATCACTGATCATGTTCCCACAGGAGTGCTCCATGGTATTTCTCTTCTTCATACAAGAAACCAGCAACCAGCTTTCCAGTGATCAAAATATCACTGAAACTTAAATATTTTTCCATTCAAAACAGATGAATTTGGATCAAATGGGCTTGATTTATCCATCAGTATCAAGATATTAAACCAAAGCAAGGATCTCCACTATTAAGTTTCCTATTTGTTTTGCCCTCATAAAAAATGCTTCTCAGTCTGCAGGACTGTTCTAGTATCAGTTTGTAGGTAGATGGGTGTTCCCATGCTACAAGCGAGAATTGGTCACCATAGTCTTCCATTTTTTCAACAAGTAACTGCCATATCAATGCTCCTGCTCCAGCTTGCCTCCTCTTTGCTGACTCGTATATTTTATCATACACTATCTTCAATAAAAAGTCCCTATCATATGTACCTTGTTCCTTGGCATGCAAAGAAGATCCAACCTCTGTAAAAAGAACTGGCTTCTTCAGCACATATTCACTATCATTCACATGGTAATCCACCCACTTTGAAAGATAATTTGCTTTCTCTTTCAAATCAGCATCTGGAATCCTGCAAGAGATGCACAACTGTGAGATATCACTGAAATCAGAGCCGAGGAAAGAAGGAGAAAAATGAGCATTTGCTAAAGATACATGACAAAAATATGAAACTAAGGTCCAGAGTTCTCAATGGAACCCTATGTTACTACCAACTTGCTGGTCCTGACTGCTTCACTGATGTCTCTAGAGAGAGATACAATCCCAAAACCATCCACTACACACCTCTAGGTCTAGGGATCAATATGTTAACCTGTTCCTCTGATCCTTGACATCAATTCCCTTATCTAACATTTAGCCCTACTTGAAGGTAAAGATCCTTTGGTTACTCTGACATTTGGTCTAAACCCCATTAAAAATACCTCTCTCAATAAAAAAGATAAGATCAACAAGTTGGTTGTACAACCCTGTGGTTGGGTTAATTGCAGACATAGACCTCAGTTTCAAACTACAAAATAAGCAATTTTTGCTGACCAGCTATCTGGGTAAGCATGAACCGATGCGAAATCAATATTCTCAATTGCTGAGTTCTGTATAAAATCTGATCCAAATGAGGATGCCCAATCCCCAGGATTTGCTCCAGATCTTTCAGTTGTTTCTGGTCCATAGAAGCCTTCTAATCCAACAGTCAGAAGATGTTTCTGGTCCAAGCTCTTGATAAATGCAGCCATATCTATAATCCAACTCTGTTCCCCAGAGAAAATGCATGAGAAACAGAAACAGACAAAAATAAATAAAGTAGATCTATTATCTTACAATGCCTGATATGCATTAGAGACCAGAACCAAAGAAAGATGAAAAATGATGAAATGTCAGATATATATTTAGGTATAAAGAGGAAGTTCACTGAAGGGCATGCTAGTGCATGTGGATTATAATGCATGGACAAAATCAACCATTTCCACAACATAGGACAATCATCCACATCAGATGGCTTATCTTCTTCATTTTCTCAGTGAACAGAAATTATATGACAAACAGTAGGAACTAGGAAATAGATTATTAGATTGCATGGTTATATTTGTCCAAGTGGACTGATCCAACATAGATCTTCCATGGACAAGGTAATATATCTTAACTATCAAAAATATTTTGGTATTTCCTACATGAATATGCCATGTGTACACAACGAGAACCCTAAGATATAGGCAACATAACTTCTCACCTGGAGAACAGGAGCAGATGAACTAGATGTGCAGCGAGGCTCATTTATAAGTTCCCATGCAAATATGGCTGGCTCCTCAGAATATCTGACTCCACTTAAGGAGTTCTTTCTTGTAACAATAGCCTGCAATGTTTCAATCAAAAACATGTATAATGGGAGTTGGTACCTTATCAAGTTTCTTTATTGAGCTACTCCAATACCTGATAAAGTTACTAAAAGTTTGATTTGATGGATATGATTGTTTATATAGTGGGATTAAGAGATGATTTTAGTGTTCCTCACAATTTCCTTGTAGTTTTCTTGAATTTTTACCTCATTTAACTTGCTACTTTGAAATATAACAAGTACACAAATAGGATGAACATGTTCCTTAGCAATCATGATCTACATAAAGCCATAGATGTTATGCCAGAGCACATTCAGTGGAATAGAGATCAACAGTTTTATGATTCTTATGACTCTCACTTCAGACAACTCCAATCTGCTAATACTTGCCATGCAATAAAGTGAACTACTCAATCATTTGCTGAACCATTGAGAAGACGGTGCAGAATTGGATGTCTAGGATTATTAAATTAACATTTCAGCAATAGACCACAAAGAAGGTGCAATTGAATTGTTTGTGCTAATAACAATGCTTCCTTTCCTTCTGGAATGTTTTATCACATCAAAGTAGCAAGCGCAGCATAGAGATCAGCTATGAAGAAGCAGATTATTTTATCTTCTTACATGGACTGAGATCTTTAATGAATTTGGATAACACTGTAGTAGTTGAGGGATCAGAACCCAAGCATATAGTAGAGAAATGTATCCAAATAGGGAACATAGATATTATTGCATACAACAAAAGTTCATGAACTTATGAATATCTCATTTATTGAGTGGTAAGATTAGAGACTGATGAGGTGGATAAATAACTGCAAAATCAAGGATAGGAAGGGCTGTTATGTCAATGCTATTGTACTCTGATTTTGTTTGTTCATTCATCATTTTTTCAGTTTTTGACTCATCCTCTTGGCTAACATCAATATCCATCCCCCTTTCAACAACTTTCCCATTTCCACACTCACGGTTTGTATAAGCAAACCTTACACCAGAATAGTTTACAAGAACAAGATGGAAGACAAAATGGGAGGCTTGAAGTTTTAATTCAAGATAAATTAGATAAATAATTCAATGGTTGAGTATGGGATTAACAGATTCACAGGTCAGCTAAGGCAGTTGGTAGTGGCAAGGTTCAAAGTATCGATACACCCCTGTGTATCAGCAGAGGCATATTGGTACTTAGATATATGCAGTTTTATATTTTTTTTTAGTTTTTGGGAGGTATTTAGGGCTATTTTTTTATTAAAAAAGATAGGGGGTCCTGAAACACCTGTTTTTCAGAACCCCAAAGATACAATACGATATGCCCAATATGGGGTGTATCGTATCAAAATTTTGAACCTTGGGTAGTGGTGGTGGCGGTGGTAGTGGTGATTGTGATGATGATGATGATGATGATGAATAAATCAGTAATGGAAGGTGAACAGACCGACCTTAACATAATCCTTATAGTAGCCCTTTATAGTTGGGTGTGAAAAAAAAGAATCAGTTGAGGATGAAACATTGAATCCAGCTTCTTTGGCCCACTTTACATACTGAGCCTTCCCACCAAAAGCATTTAGATTATTTACTAGGCTAAGAATCAACCTTATCCGATGCTTCCTTGCCTCAACTATTGCAAAATCCAATCCCTGAAATAAAATAATGTCAGTCAATAAATCAATCACGAATAAGGACCATGAGGAAAGATGAAATCAGCTACTAATTACGGGCAAAACATCACACTGAAAAAATGAAAATGAAGGGTTGCAGTTATGCATGAGGAGAGAGTATATTTGAGGGGTAACGAAAATTTTACATTCTATCAGCATTTCAGCATCCAATGCAATGGGTAAAGTAACTTAGAGATAGGAAATAGGCAAAACTATTTCTGTGTATCTATGGTTTCAACTGGAAACAGGAATAAATTTGTTTCTAAAAAGCACATTATTTTGTTTCTAAAGACACAATATTTTGTTTCTAAAGCACATAAACTGGAAACATTCTAAAAAGCACATTTCAGATAAATTTGTTTCTAAAGACACATTATTTTGGGAACTATTTGTAATTGCTTTTTGATTGACCATGAAACAGGAATGATTTAAGGTGTTTTGGGTCAAAAAAATTGCCAATACCTTTGCTGATGGGTTAGAAAATCAAGGGATGAATAGAGTCTCTATGTTTCGGGCTCAATTGTAATTGGTGTTTTAAGTCTTTTGTATTTGCTGAACTTCTGTGGGAGAGCTATGAGAGCATATCTCTCCCTGGTATTATACTTGGTTTTGCTTTCTAATAAAGTGTATACGTTATTGATAAAAAAATGGAATGACTTAAGGGCTCATAACTTAACAATGGATATCGTACTTAACAGGATTTATGTAGCCAACCATTCAATTGGGACAAGGCTTAGATGATGATGAATCAGGAATGATGACCATCACATTCTTAAAATATGGGCAGGGCCATTACCCAATGTTGGTCCCATCTATTCAGGGTCTTTGGGAGGCAAGGACTGGATATAAACCAAACCTTTCAACATTTTCTTGCAAAAACTGGCTGCTCTCAAACTCGAACCAATACTCCTATTTGTAAGACCAAGATTTTACCATTGAACCAGCAGTGGTTCCTCCATTCTCAAAATATGGGTAAAATAAATAAATATTGTAGGCCCAGATGGTGACCCAAAAATGGCCATTACACAATGCTACTCCCTTCTATCTTAGAGTCTTGGGAAGGAAGGGTGAACTGGATGTGGACCTAACCTTTGTACTTTTTGCATGAAGTGGCTACTCTGATTCAAACTTGTCACCCTGAGATTTTACCATTGTACAAAGCACCAGCCCCTGCCTAGAAAGTGACTGTCTCATTTCAGTACTGGCACTCACATTTCCAATGTGATTATTATAACAAAGGAAATGTCTTATGAATGAAGGAAATTAAACTTATAACCCCTGCTATGAAATTTTATTGGAAAAGATTAAGACATGAAACTAATATTTTAGAAAACCAATTTGGATTCATGCCAAGAAGATCAATTGTGAAACCCATGTTAGAAAATTAATAAAAAAGTTCAAGCAACAAAGGAGGATCTCCACTTGGTATTTTATTTATTTGATGAATACAAGAACAGATACTACACTTGATCTTAGCCAAAAGGCCCAGAAAGGTCTACTGATTTAGAAAAGCACATGATAAGTTCTCCAAAAGTCACCTTATAGGTTTTGAGAAAGAAAGAGGCTTCAACTAGGTATGTTTAAACTCAGGAAGGAAAATTTCCAATGACAACAGGTTTACACCAAAAGTCAATTCTTCATCCTTATCTTTTTGCACTAGTTTTTTTTTATCAATATCTTTTTGCACTAGTTATGCTTGAGCTAATTAGAAATTTACAGGAGGAGGTCCCATAGTGTATTTGTTTGCTGATGATATATTATTGACTGAGACTAAAGATGGATTCAACACAAAGCTATGATAGGAAGATGCTTTAGAATGAAAAGGTTTTAATAAAAATAATAGAAACAGTGAAGCTGCAATTAAGGATGATGATCAGGAGATACCCCAAAGTAGTCATTTCTAGACATTGCATTAATCACCATTCATCCATAATGGTGAACTTGAATAGGGATGTTGCTCATAGAATTAATGTAAGGTGGTTGAAATGGAGAGGTATATTTAACATCCTATGCAATTGGTGTACAATAATGAGACTAAAAGGAAAATTTTATAAGATGACTATAATATGTTATATGGACCATCAACAAGCATGTACAAAAAATGAAAATAGTTGAGATGAGAATGCTAAGATGGATGAATGACAAGACTAAAAATCATATAATTAGAAACAAGTGTGTTATAGAGAACTTAGAAGTAGCTCCAATTGGTGACAAAATGATAGAAAATCAGTTAAGATGCTTCAGTCATGTGCATGGATGGCCAATGACTACACTAACAAGGAGCGGTTTGGTGCAAGTAGAAGGCTATAAGAGAGCAAGGGGAAGACCAAAGAAAATGTGAGAATAAGTGATAAGAAATAATGTAGGGACTCGTAATTTGACAGAAAACATGGTTCTTGATAGAACAGAAATGGTAGGACATGATTCATATAATCAACCCCAAATAATTGGGAATAAGGATACACTAAATTGGATTGAATATTTTATGCCAAGACCAAGAGGAGACTACAAGGTACCAAGGTTGGGGGCACTAAGTAGTCTATTGATTCCATATTATCAACATAACAAATAAGGTGTTATAATTTAAATAGGCTCCACAACATTACATAATAACCCCTCCCTGTTAGTTTGTATACTGAAACTCTTAACATGCAAAACCATGTCTAAAATGCAACCATTAACTATTTGAATGACAAGCTTAAGCTGGCTAATTGATAGAGTAAGTTGATCATCTGATTAAAAGCTCAAACTTGGACAACTAAATGAACGTGACTGAATGGTTGGAATCGTTGGATGGAGAATAAGAACTAAGGTTGTCAAATTGGTGAAGCAATTTAATTACATGAACCATAAGTGTTCAAACTCCGAATTATATCTACTCTTACGCTTGTGGAAATCTAGTTTGCCCACTGATAAGCAATAGTTAGCGGGAAAACACAAGAAAAAGAAAAAATAAATGAAATTCCATTTAAAATTCAATAAATTGGAAACTATCTACAATTTACGAAGTAGCTTTTCTGTAATCGGTTTGAATTGAAGCAATTCAATCTCTTTTTGATATTGTAATAGATCGAGCTCAAGCTCGTAAATGTGCTGATCATAATTAGCACAACATGGTGTCTGCTATTTGTCCCAAAAAATAAAGAGCATTACAATTAACAGAAAAAAACCCAGAAGTTTCTCTTAGTTTTTACTATCAAAATTAAATCATATTGTTTGAGAGGTATGAACTAACCCGAAAGACCTTCTCATTGAAGTTCCCAGGTGATATCTGAAGAGAATTATGACCATCTCCATCGTTAAAGGCCCAAGTCCTACAAACAGTCATCCCCATCTCAGCTCCTCTCTTGAGCATCTTGGACACCCTGTGCCTGGAATTACTCCACACACTCTCTTCCATCAACCAGTACGAATTCCACCCGTTGACGTACAGAGTTGATTGTTCGCCATTTTGGTCGATGACAACGAATCGGGTGGAATTGGTGCCTACGAAGCTCATCCTGGGTTGCCATAGAACAGGAAATGTAACTCTGTCGCCGAAATTCATGTAAAGAAGAGCAGCTATAGATAGAAGACCCAAAAAGGGATAAAGTCCCCTCTCTCTCCACATCGGTTCCATCTCTTGCGCAAATTCAGGCAACCATTGCTCCTGGTACCAGGCCTGCCAAAATTCCCTCTTGATTTTGCTTCATGAAGTATTTCTCTCTCTCTCTCTCTCTCTCTCTCTCTCTTTCTCTCGCGCTTCCGTGAGACGTCGCCTTCTGATACCGGTCATGAATCCCTCCAACACCAATCCAACGGTTAAGAAAGAACATCTTACCTGAGGGTACCCTCGTTGAACCGGGAAGACTTGTTATGACTTATGATTATAGTTGACTTTCACCGACTACTTTGTAGGACCTTAATTGAAGTCTATAAACTGAACGATTCTAGCGAAAACCTCCCCTGTATTTTGATCCTAACAAAAACCTCTGATGACGTTTAAAACAATTGCAAAAACCTCCCTTCCGTTAGTTTTGCTGTAATACAGTGACATTGAAATTACAAAAATACCCTAAGACATTATCCTAATGCACAATGTGAAATTCACACACTTGACGCGCCAGCGCCAAACAGAGAGTGGCGACAAGAGCGTTGCATCTTAACTCTGTACCAATAGACGTTAATGTGAACAATGCCGAAGAAAGACTTACAGGTGCTTGTGTTTGGCAAGGTGAGAGTAGTTTAGATTAGACCTGGCATTTGGGTTGGGTGGATCGGGTTTGGATTGGGTCAAGACACTTTGGGTTGATTTTAGGTCGAGTTGAATTTTGAGTTGGATCGGCAAATGTTAGCCTCTAACTTTAAATATTTTAGTTAGGATTAGACCCACGGGTCAATTTGGATCATTCAAAAAATAACTGAAATTTTAAAAATAAAGAAAAAATATAAAAAAATGCTAAAATTAAAAGAATTAATCTTAAAATTTCAAAAATAAAATAAAAAAAATTGAGTGTTTAATAATTCAAAGAGTAAACAATAAAGAATAAATACTAAATATATAGTAAAGACAAAAGAGTGAAAATTTCTAACAATGTATAGATAATCCAAATTAGACCTAACAATCAGGTTAGCGGGTTGACCCATGACCCAACTCAACTCAACTTAATTTTTATTTGAGTCAGGTCATTCTCAAATTTAAATAACTAAATATGAGACCATAACCCTATTTTTCGGGTTGGATCAACTTTCTCCATGTCTAATTTAGATGGAGAAATAACGAAAAAGGAATTATCATGATTTGGCAAGGCAATATGATTGAAGAAGGTTGTAGCAATACTACAACCGATGCCATAGTCGTGGATTCATTGCTAGATGAAACGTTTGGATTCAGGAATTTCAGCGAATAAGCCTTTTGGTATGAATTATCAACGAATAACCAACCACTTATCCCAAGGCCCTAGATTTTAATTGAAATCGTTATACTGATTCTGGTTGTGTTTGGTATCATTTCTATTCGGGTCATGGCTGAGCTGGTATTAAGAGACACGTGTCTGCCCAATCATCGTCCGGTCACCTCGGCCACGTTAGCACAACCCGGTCAACTCCGAGGTATAAACCGACTCCGCGGCCCCAACCGTGCTACGCTATTACCATGCTTTTTAAAAATGAACTGGTCAGGGGTCTGGTTACCAGTTTGAATGGTCCGACCGTTCGACCCGAACGACCGGCTCGTTCTGATAAAAAATAAAAAAAAATTAAATTGGAAAACGGTCAAAACCGTTCGAACGGTTCAAACGGTTAACCAGCCGGTTCAGCGGTTTGCTGACCAAAATCAACGGTTTTAGGGGAAAAAACGGTTTTGGAGGAAAACAGAACCAGTCAAGTGACCAGTTCCTGGTTTTTCCGATCCGACCGTCCGGTTCGGTCTGGTTTTGAAAACAGTGGCTATTACTGTGGCCCCCCATCTTATCCTCCCAGCCACGTCAGCTGCACGTCATGTGGGTAAGCACAACTACGGATAAGAAGAGGAGGGAGGACAACTCCGTCGGGGAATAGGACTCTATCCCAAGGACCTCGGCAGTTAACCTCATCCCGGCAACCCCAGAAGCCCAGTCTGACCAGGACACGAACCTTTGGCTATAAAGAGGCATTCCCCACTCAAGGTAAGGGATTCCAATTTTCTAGCACCCATACTGTTACTCTGCTAGGACCAGTACCCTTATTGCTCGGTCCGACCATCCACTATCCTCTACTGATTTTAGCGTCAGAGTGCCTACCCAGGGATAACTCCTCGGGCCTCTGACTTCCCTTTCTTGATCACATCTTTTAAAGCGTGGCCTCGTCCTTCCACCTTGGCACCGCCCTATTGGCAAGGATTATCTGACTGCCTTCCTAGGTTTGGGCACCACCTTGGATCGAGCAACATTAGATTGGCACCGTCTGTGGGAAACGCACAAAAAGCCTTTCCCAAAATCTTTCCTTCCTCACCGCGCAATCAAGAAAGTGATCAAGATGCCCAAGAACCAGTTCGAACAATCAACATGCCGATCCCCATCTCGGGAGTCTCAGCATCGCAGCCCTCCACACCAAGAAATCCCGCAGCTTCCAAACGCGGTTGATCCTATGCAGTTCCAAGCAATGCAAGAGAAAGTCAATAAGATCTTCGAGATAATGTAGGCACTAGGATCTACGACACCACCCAGCTAGGTCATCCCCCCTCACGCCCTGATGCGTACAAAGGACAATCCTCGCCCCGAGGACCCCAAAATGCGACAGCCGGACAAGAGGGGAGCGCAGTCCGACCATGAGAAGCAAGATGCAGCAAGGAAGTCCACCTCCACAGCTTGCTCTCGCGAGCCCGACAACCGTAGTAGGACACATCAAACTACGCGGATCCCCGCTAAAGAGAGGCTTGGCAAGCGGACGCCACCTGGTGTGGTCTCCGTTGCTGAGTCCAGCTCAGTGAAAGACCGCTCCGCGTGGCCCAAGAAAGAGAGAGTCGCACGTACCGCAGTTCTGGACAATAGGGACGTCGAGATCTGGGAGCTCTGACAACGCTGAGAGAAGTTGGAGCGCAGCCAAGTCCAGAGAAGCACGACCCTACCTGTAGATCAACCCACACAGCCAACTGCACCAACTTCCAAGGAACCATCGTTCACCCATGAGATTGTGGACAAGGTTCCTCCCACGGGTGGCAGGCACCTCAGCTCGACAAGTACGACAAGAATACTGACCCTGTCGACCACATTAAAGCACTAAAGGCTCAACTGATGTTGCATGGATCCTCTGAGGGCCTAATGTGCAAAGCCCTAGTGGCCACCTTCACAGGTCCAACCCTAACTTGGTATTCCTCTCTACCTCCACATTCCATAGCATCGTGGGAGCAACTGGAAACCCAATTCCGCGCACAGTTCATGGCAAGCCAGAAATACTAGAAGACTTCAACCAGCTTTATGCAAGTATGGCAAAGGAAGATAGAATCTCTCAGAGGCTACTTGGCAAGATTCAATAAAGAAGCACTATAGGTTAGAAACATGAACCTATCTGTGGCCATCACCGCTATTCAGCACGGGCTCCGCCCCTTGCCTTTCAACTTCTCCATCTCCAAGAACCCTCCGCATACCCTAGCCGTGCTGATGAGCCATGCCTAGAAGTACATCAATGCGGAAGAAGCACAAGCACAACTATGGGACGAAGAAGAAAGGCCCGACAAGAAGAGGAGAGACACCAAGGAGAGGAAGTCAGAAAGATCAGATCGGGACCATAAGAGGCAAGATTGCCAGCCTGATCACAGACTGCGGACACTGTCGTCGACCTATCAGAATTTCACGCCGTTGAATACATCGCAGTCTGAAGTTCTGATGCAAATCCACAACCGTAATTACGTTCGGTGGCCCGAAAAGATGAAAACACAAGGCAACAACAGGAACCGCGACAAGTATTGCGAATTCCACAGGGACCACGGCCACAACACAGAGAATTGCTTCGACTTCCGCAACCACATCGAGGACCTGATCAGGCACGGGTACCTCAGTGGATTCGTCGACAAAAACGAGAAGCCAACACAGGAAGAACCGCACACAGAGAATGATCGGCCATCGCCCCGAGTTCCTTCTGCCGGCATGATCCATGTGATATCAGGGGGGATCACCACGGGAGGGGAGAGAAGCTCGGGAAGCAAGAAGTACACGCGGTTGTGCGAGATTGACAACCGAGGAGACAAGAAGAAGCGCAACCAGCCAATCACTTTCACCGACGACGACCTCTGAGGGGTTTAGACCCCACACAACGACACCTTGGTGATCACAGTCGAGGTTGCTAACTTCGAGATGTAGTAGATCCTAGTTGATACAGGTAGCTCCGCCGATGTGCTCTTCAAGGATGCATTCAAGAAGCTCGACATTGAAAAAGAGCGTCTCACCCCCGTCAACACTCCCCTGATGGGCTTCTCCGAGGAGTCCCTCTTGCCTAGTGGAAGGATAACCTTCCCCCTCCTGATCAAAGACGATGACATCACTGTGACTACCATGGTAGACTTTATTGTGGTCTGTTGCCCCTCATCCTACAATGCCATCCTCGGCAGGCCGACCCTTAATGCTCTGTAGTCTACTGTCTCCACATTCCACCTCGCCATGAAATTCCCCGCTGAATACAGCATAGGGGTAGCACATGGAGACCAAAGGACTGCGCGGTAGTGCTACTTACTCTCTTGCCGAGGATGGCACCCGGCCGTGGAAACACTAATGGCTGAAGTCTATGATTTGTGGGACAAGGTGAAGATGCAGCGCGGCCAACCTGTTGAAGACCTCATCCAGGTGCCGCTCAATGAAGAAGACCCCGAGAGGACGGTCTAGGTCGGCTCTCTCCTAGATGATTGTCTCTGGGAGGAACTTGTGTAGCTGTAAAGGGATCACGCTGACGTGTTCGCTTGGTCGGCAGAGGATATGTCGGGGATTGACCCCAAAGTCATCACACACCGCCTGAACGCCGACCCTCGCTACCGACCTATCAAGTAGAAGAAGAGAAGCTTCGCTATAAAGTGGTGGAAAATGATTGCTGACGAGGTGCAGAAGTTGCTCAACACCGGCTTCATTTGGGAAGTCAAATATCCCAACTGGTTGGCCAACGTGGTGATGGTGAAGAAGGCCAATGGGAAGTGGAGGATATGCATCGACTTCACCAACCTAAACAAAGCCTGCCCCAAAGACAGTTTTCCTCTGCCGAGGATCAACCAGGTCGTCAATGCAACAGCAGGGCATGAACTCCTGAGTTTCATGGATGCCTTCTCAAGGTACAACCAGATTCGAATGCACCCAGATGACTAGGAGAAAACGGCCTTCATCAGCAACTATGGCCTATACTACTATAGGGTGATGCCCTTCGGCCTCAAGAACGCCAACACCACCTATCAGCAGCTGGTGAATGAGGTATTTAAGGATCGGCTTGGTCGAAATATGGAAGCATATGTCAATGACATGCTCGTGAAAAGCAAGAAGGTTGAGTATGACCTTGCCAACCTAAAGGAAGTCTTCGACACCCTCAAGAAGTATGAGATGAAGCTGAACCCAACCAAATGTGCCTCTGAGGTCGGCTCCGATAAATTCCTGGGGTTCATGGTGACACAAAGGGGGATTGGATTGAAGACAATCCAGAGAAAATACAGGCCATCCTCGACATGCAATCACTCCAAACTCATAAAGAAGTGCAACGCCTCACTGGTAGAATAGCCGCCCTCAGCAAATTCATGTCCAAATTCGTAGACCGGTGCCTGCCCTTCAAAGCCTTCAAGAGACCAAAGGACTTCTAGTGGACCAAGGAATGCGAACAGTCCTTTCAAGAACTGAAACAGTACCTGAGCTCACCGCCTCTCCTCACCAAACCGAGACTAGGGGACGAGTTGTTGCTCTACCTCTTGAATGGGGATGAGGTCGTTAGCTCAATGCTGGTTAAGGAGGAAGACTAGGTATAGAGGCCGATCTACTATACTAGCAAAGTCCTCAGCGGTGTGGAAACCCGGTACTCCAACTTGGAAAAAATGGCCCTAGCACTGGTCACCTCGGCTAGAAAGCTCAAGCCGTACTTCCAGGTCCATAGTATTCAGGTACTCACTGACCAGCCCCTCAAGCAGGTCCTCCAAAGGTCGGAAGCATCTAGCCACCTAATCAAGTGGAGCATAGAGTTGGGTGAGTTCGACATCGATTATGCACCCCAACCCGCGATCAAGGCCCAATCCCAAGCTGATTTCATCGCCGAATGCACCTTCGCCACCAAGTACCCAACCCCGCCGCCACAAGTATGGACTCTACATGTGGACGACTCGTCAAATCAGCAAGGCAGCGGAGCCGGCCTCATCCTCTTCGACCCGGACAACACAGTGTTAGAGCACGCCCTCAAGTTCGAGTTTAAAGCATCTAATAACAAGGCTGAGTATGAGGCCCTGATCGTCGGACTTCACCTCGCCCTAGACCTAGGAGCTCAGATAATTAAAGCCTTCAACGTCTCCCAACTGGTAGTCAACTAGATCCTTGGCCGGTTCGAGATGCGGACGCTCACAATGGCGAGCTATCAACAAAAGGTGCAAGAGCTCATCCAATGGCTTGAGCATTTCAACCTCCAGCAGATTCCTCGAACCGAAAACATACGAGCCGATGCGTTGTCAAAGTTAGCTAGCTCCCCAAAGATCGACCTCAACACAACGGTGCAGTTGGACACGCTGGCCCAACCAAGCATCACACCGACGACTCTCCTCATCCTCCCAGTATAGCACGATCCATCCTAGATGGACCCCATCACACAGTACCTTCAGGAAGGCACACTTCCAAAAGATCGGACAGAAGCAAAGAGGCTCCAATATAGATCAGCCCGATATTGCCTTATCCAGGGTCAACTCTATCGCCGCTCGCATACTCTCCCCTACCTGAAATGTCTCTCTCTAGCCGAGGCAGACTACGTCCTCAGGGAGATCCACAAAGGCATCTGCGGAGACCACCCCGGTGCGCACACCCTGGCACACAAGGCACTCTGGCAAGGTTACTTCTGGTCGACCATGAAGCAAAACGCAGCCTAGCTCGTGCGGAAATGTGATAGTTTTCAGCGACATTCCAACCTCCATCATCAGCCCGCAGACCCCTTGAAGCCGATCACTAACCCGTGGCCATTTGCACAGTGAGGCATGGACATCCTCGGTCCTTTTCCCACTACGATTGCACAAAAAAAGTTTCTCTTAGTGCCAGTGGACTACTTCACCAAATGAGTGGAAGCCGAAGCACTGGCACGCATTATCGCGCACAATGCCTGGAACTTTTTCTGGCAAGGTATTGTTTGCCAGTTTGGTATTCAGAGGGTCCTCATCACAGACAACAAGACGCAATTCACCGATCGAAAATTTGAGACTCTCTACATCGACCTGAGGATTGACTACCGAACCACCACCGCACATCGACCCCAGAGCAATGGGCTGACCGAGGTGACCAACCGGACCTTATTGCATGGCCTGAAAACCCAACTGGACCAGGCCAAGAGAAGGTGGGTCGAAGAGCTGCCGAGCATACTCTAGGCATACAGGACTACTCCGCGGATAGCTACCGGAGAGACGCCCTTTAGCCTGACCTACGGGGCCGAGACCATGGTACATGTGGAAATAGGCTCCCCAACTCTCCGAACCGAGCTTTATGATGAAGACCAGAACAACGAGAACCTCCACGCAGAACTAGACCAGGTAGAAGAAGCCCGGGATCGAGCACATGCCAGGATGGTAGCACAGCAACAGAGGATGGCGAAGTACTACGACTCTAAAGTCCGAAGACGCGAGTTCAAGACAAGTGACCTCGTCCTCCGCAAAGTCATTGTGCCGACGCGAGGAGAAGGCAAGCTCAGACCAAACTGGAAGGGACATACAAAATCACTAGAGTTCTTGGACCTGTCACCTACAGACTCGAAGACCTTGATGGCCGACAAATACTAAGAAGTTGGAACACAGGAAATCTCTAAATGTACTATCAATGATCCGATGTTAATGAGGAGTATCTTATTTGAGCCATATGTTGATTGCCTGGAACACCGTACACACACACACCATACACAACGCGACACTGCACACACACCACACAACACACGTGTAGCTCGGCACACCACACTGACTCGGCTGACCTTCGAATGTCCTGAGCCCACGACGCATAGCTCGGCAGCGTATCACCGACCAAGTAAACTGACTCGGTTGTCTACGGCCCGAGCCTAAAGTGGAGAAAAACACCCCCACCCATCAAGGCCTAAGGGAAATCATTAAACTCCACACACCCATTGACTAATAGTTAGGCTATATCTAGCCGAGCAACGACCAGCCCTCGAAGAGCCAAAAAGCTCCCGAGACCAATAACTATGCGTCCCAAAGACGAGAGCTCGGAACACACTCCAGTCCCACTAATCAAAGACTAAAGATCTCAGCCAACCCCAGACCTCGACCACAACAAGATCGAAGAACGCAACAAAAAAGATAGGGGAGAGAGAGAAGTGCTACACAATTTTGGAACCAAAAAAGTACATTTTTATTAAGTTAGCATCCTCTGTACACAATTCAAAGCTCGGCTTACCGAGTTGTACAAGGACAAAAAGAAACAAAAGTAACCCTACGGCAACTCAATCCTTGGAAGGAGGATCAGCAGCCTCATCTCCCTCCTCGCCATCCTTGTACCCATTGCCCTCCTCATCAACAAGGTTGTCCAAGGCGGGAGGCGTCTCGTCGTCATAAGCATCACAATTCTACACAATCTTGGCCAGTTCGGGACAGTGGTGCAGCGCCCTTCGCCAGAAGGCGTTGAACCCTACCACGTAGGAGCTCGAGGCGAATTGATCCATCTTCTATCGGTATTCTACCGAGCCCTTGTTATTGCGTCACCGCCACTTCGATGACCTCTTGCATTAGACACTCCCTCTCCGCCTTCAGCTTGGTGATCTACTGCTTTAGGCTACGCACAACATTCACCTGCTCGGCTATCTGGGCCTTCAGCTCAGCCACCTCTTCTTCCACCGCGGTTGTCCACTCCCCGGCCGCCCGAAGCTCGGCCAATTGAGCCTTCAGGTTCAAGCACTCGAAGTCCTCTCTCTCGTACAATCCCTGGAGGTCCCAGAGTCGGTCATTCAAAGCAATCGCCGAGCACACATTTTGCGGACAAGGAACGATGTTAGCACGAAAGAACATACTTAAAACAACGAAAGCAAGTACGAATTTACCTGAGTCACAGCCCGAATGAGTGAGAATTCTAGGGCACTACTACCAATGCCCCTGACCTCTCGAGCAATGAATGTTGTCAGTATTCCGCGGAGCAGCTGCTCGGGAACCCTAGGCATCTCAAGGCCATCCTTGCTACGAACCGACCACCGTGGCACATGGATGGTCGAGATGTTGCCCTCGATTTCAGTCTATAGAGGAACGGAAGCCTGGAGAACGTCCTCTAGATCCACCACCACCACCACATGCCCGTCATCATTGCCCCACTACCGAACCTTTTTCTAGCAATGGGACGCCCTCTCAGAAAACCTTGGTGACCACCTTCGGGCGGACCTACGGCTACACACCAGCCCGGTTCTACCTTTGCTGATTCTCCTTCATTTGGTGGACAATCTCCACCTCACTCGCCATCTCCACACCTACACCTTGGAATTGCAACAATAAGCACGATATCAAAAAGAAAAAAAAAGGAAAGAGGATTCGACAAGTAAACTGAGGCGACAAAAAACAGACCGACCACCTTGTGCATCAATCCGACGAGCATCAACATCTCAGAGCATGTGTACGCCACCATGTCTTTCTCACCTATCATGCTCAGGGCCGACCTTTCCTCCCAGGTAACCATAGACCACTTGGGTTGTGGCACCTTCATCCTTAGGAGCTGCAGCACAGCCAGGAAGGGGGGGCCCTCGAGACAATGCACGAAGAAGAAGGTTTCCTTCCAATGCTTCATAGAAGTGGGGACCCCGACCAACACCTTGATGTTCTTCCTGGTTGAGAAGTAATAGTAGCCCTGCTGGTGAAGTTTCAGCTAGAGGAGGTAGCTCACCATATCTAGGGTCAACTTGATGTCGCAGACCACACAATAAGACAAAATGCTGAACAAAAAACTAAAGGAATTCGGCATCAGCTGCACCGGCAACACTCGGTACCATCCAAATACCCCGGCCTCCAAGATGCTCTCGTACACACACACTTTACCCCGGCCGAGCATCTGTTGGCCTCTCACTAGGCTACAGACACCTCATCCTGAATTCCTTGGGGATGTCATACATAGCCCGGATCTGAGCCATGTCCCCAGGGGTCAAAATGCAAGGGGTGGTCCCGAACCGACAACCAGCCTACAAGGGACACTCTACTTCTACTTTAGAATGACCAACCTCGGCAGCCTCAAAGTCCCCGACCTTAAACTCATAATTAGAGCCACTAGAACTTGAAGAGGAACTAGAAGAAGAAGAAGAGAAACGGAAAGATGGGGAAGACATCTTATCGGACTTGAAGCCGTGGAATCAAAACGAAAGCCAAGCAACATTGACAACCCCTTGCCAAGCTATCTAAGCAATTCCTCTCGCAAATGGCAAAGGAGAAATGCCCTTCCACCCCTTCTTATAACCCGTAGGAGTGTGAATCAAAGCTAGATCAACTGTGGAGATCAAGCGTCGCTCTAACGAAGCTCGGGAAGACCAATCGACGTGATTGTCACCGCACGCGCAAGGCCTCAAGAACCGAAGTGACGATCTTGACAAGCAAGGTAAGGACATTGATTACCCCGGTCCACCCTAAAGTGACCAACGCTATGGACATCCGAGGTTTGACCAGGACCGCTGGTCCAATTAGCATCTCGGGTCTCCTCAAGACGCCCGACAACAAACACCGACCAACCTCAGCCGCACTACACCCCAACCGGGCACTCCACTCTTCAACTTCGGAACTGGGGGAGTGGTGTTCGGATTCCGAAATCTCGAACACAAGTTCCTCAGCCAAAGAACGAAGAGCCCTTCCGTAGCGCAGCACCACCGAGCATCAGGGAGGCCCAGACTTTGGAGCTTAACTCAACACCTTGGCGCCTGGCTGAGTTAAATGGTCGTGCAATATCTCAACCGAAGAACGAAGAGCCCTTCCTCGACATAGCATCGCCGAGCATCAGGGAGGCCTAGACTTCAGAGCATAACTCAACACCTCAGCGCTTGGCCAGGCTAAATGACCGCGCAATACCTCGGTCGAGCACTCCCCCTCCTCGACTCTAGAACAGGGGGGTGGTGTTCGGATTCCAAAGATAGAGTTCTCGAAGTTCCGCAGCCGACGGTCGAAGGACTCCTCAGCCACTACCCACATTGCATGGATCCCAAATGTTGACGAGCATCGAGGAACACCAAGGACCTCGGGGAAGGAGGACAATTCCGCTGGGGAATAGGACTCTATCCCAAGGACCTCGGTGGTTACCCTCATCCCAGCAACCCCGGAAGCCCAGTCCGACCAGGACACGGACCTTTGGCTATAAAAAGGCATTCCCCGCTCAAGGTAAGGGATTCCAATTTTCTAGCACCCATATTGTTATTCTACTTGGACCAGCACCCTTATTACTCGGCCCGGCCATCCATTACCCTCTACTGACTTGAACATCGGAGTGCCTACCCGGGGATAATTCCTCGGTCCTCTGACTTCCCTTTATTGATCACAGGTCTTCAAGAGCGCAGCCTTGTCCTCCCACCTCGGCACCACTCTGTTGGCAAGGATTATCAAAGTACCTTCCTCCGTTCGGGCACCACCTCGAATCGAGCAATATCAATTGCCATTTCAGGCTGAAAATTTTTGAATAGTACGGATGGGTGGAAGTTTCAATGGTTAGATGAGAAATCTGATAGCATTTAAAACCACGACGGAATGAGGAACTCGCCGGTGAAGAAGCGGAGCAGTTTTTGGAAGAAGAGAGATGTTACCCCGATCACCTGATGGATTTTTTTTTACTTTTACCCCAATGGAGAGATTGGTTGAGTTTTACATCGACTTTTTCGATGTGAAAATTACATTGACCCTCGATGTAAAAGTTGGATTTAAAAAATGGTTTACATCAATAATGATTCTTATTTTACATCCTGACCAAATGCATACAAAAGTGGATCACGGTGTAAAACTACACCAGACTGGGTTTTACACAGGAAACAAACACAATCTTAATGTTTAGTCTCAACAGCAATGCTGACTAAGAATTTATAGTAGATATGTGTTTGGTATGTCCTGTTTCATGTTGAAGTGGTTAAGGTAAACATTTTAATTCTATGTATCGTCAATCACACTTCCAATTACTATTATGTCAATCTAATTAGCAAGAATTTTCTAAATCCAGGATTTCATCAGATTTTATTTTTCTCCAATGTAACACCAATTACGTTGAAGTGTTGTATGATACGTGATGCATCGTATCAATTCATCAACATGCCACATTGGATGACAGGTAAGTGCCATATCAGCTAAAACATTGTGAGACTCAATGGCCGTTGGGGGAAACCTCAATTTGACGTTTCCTCCAAACATACCCTACGTAATTTTCTGGTTTTTGATCGAATTCATGTTAAATCGTCCTACCGAATACCGATGCCTCGCTTCTTGATTCTTTTCTTTCCCTGATTGTTTTAGTATATTTATTTCAGTGGAAAAACAAGGAGGCAAGGAGATGATCTTTTCTCTTTGATTGACTCTTGGTCTTGCATAACTCTGAGAATATTTGAACAAGATAACGACACAGCATCTGTTTCGTTCTTTGGCAGATGATGCTATTATATTAATTTCAAGCCAAAACAGGAACATACATAATCAATTAAGGATCAACAAGAATCAACTCCTAACCCCTAAACAAGATGATGCTATTCCACTTCTGCCAACTGGTTTCCTTGGAATCAATGCAGCCTATCATCATCAACTGCCTTCTCAATCTTCTACTTTGTCTGCTGGATTTAATTTCCCTTGTGTCATAAGCGTAATTCCCCAATGCATTCTTGGCCTCCTACTGAGCAAGTTGTTGTCCTTGGCTTGAGTTGAGCACCCTCACCCTCATAAAGACTTGAATGATGACAAGTTGTTATGTAGTTGTTCAAATATATTCCAGTGAAAATGCACAAGTTGATCTGTGGTTCCCTTAGCTCTCTCAGTAGGAGGAGATAAATGGCCGCCATCACCAATAAGAATTAAGACTAATCTGCTTCTGATAAGAACCGAGAGAGAACATAATGAAATTACTGGGAAAAAAAAAAGGCATCCGATCTCATAAATAATTTAAGGTGAATAGTATATATAAAAGAATGATGAAAAGATAGTAACATGACTAATTCCAAAAGCCAAAGCTCAAAGGCCAGTTTATTCGTAAGGCAAAGGCAAGGAAAGCCACAGATTCATTAATGACCAGTTTATTTGTTCTGTTGCAAACATCTTTGTTGATTGATGCCCATGCCATTTTACAATATAAACTTGCCACATCTGATCGATCATTGCAGCAATTTTCTTTTAAAGCACTTGAAAATTGCACAAATACTGCACTGCTGGCTATAGTGAACGGCAAGGAACGTACACGTAGTCATGTCAAACACCACTTGTATATTGCCATGTAGGATTTTATCCAGTTAACTCCTGTGGAAGTCTTAGTGCTTGTGGTGTGTGGTCATCCATATCTCTAATCAAAATAACCTACCACTTAATTAGAAACATTTTAGTCAAACCATACAATAATACAGTTAGCTAATACCAAGCCTCCTCTCCTAAAGAAGTTAATTAATTAAACTAAAGAAGATATTCAGAACTCTCTTTCAATCAAAAACCCATTAACACAGCATGACAACTCTCTTTTAATCAAACCCATAACACAGAACATGGCATAGATTGAATATGATAGAAACCCAAAAGGCAAAAAGGAAGAATACCATTTACACATCTAGCAAGTTATGGCAGAAGTTGTAGGTGTACTGTATGTCTAATTCCTTAACAACCAAAATTTTGTTTCCCACCCTAATAATGGAAATAAATCCCAATCCATGTAGAATGGAAAGCAAGCAAAGTTTTGCCTGTCAAATAGGCAGAAACTTAACGAAAAATTACAGATTAAAGAATTGTTTGCATGTTTTACATTGAAATTAATGGGGCCTAAACAAAATTTTAGGGAAGATAACCATGAAGCCAAGTAGTGAAGCTTTTTACAAGAAGGGCATCCAATTGGAGAAGGTTCTCATCTGCTCACTGCGTTAATCCAGTCTCAATCTCAAAAAGCATGAAAGAGAAAGGCATACCATGCCCCGCCATGGATCATTACTTTACTGACACCATAGCTCGGGGCATCATAAATTTCGACAGCCTCTCAAGGCTTCACAGGCTTACATCTCCAAATCAGTACCAAATAGACACAATTAAGATCTTATTCCAGAAACCTAAGAGGCATATATATAAGCAAAATAGAAAATAAACCACCCAACCATCAAGGCCCAGAGAAAACCAGCAAAAAAATATATCATAATCAACATATATCTTCAAAAGGAGCAACTATCCTAAAGTTACTTGACATCCATATAAGCTGAACATATCAACCAAATTCATAGAGACAGAAAAAGTTTCGACTGGAAAAATAACACAAACGAGGGCACAAATGTGGAGCTCAATCGAACAACCATGGGTCAAAGAAACCCTAATTTCATATGCCAAATAATCTCGAATTCAATCTCACGCCAACACAGTATACGTTACACCCAAAAATAAATTAAGCATAACTTTGAGCATCAAAGATAGAAAAATCCGCAGCAGAAGAAAAGGAGAAATTTCCGAAACCCTGGGATAGATACAATATTGAACTTCACCAATTCGCTATTATTTTCATTCAATACCATCCGGGAAGCTCTAATTCATCATAACATAGTCATCACAAATGCACGAAAAATAAAATTCTCGGATTTACTACAACATACCAATCCCGTACGATTGATCCTTATAAAATTAAACTGTAAAGGAGAAAACACATAAACTATAGATAATTCCAAACCCTAGATCTTGTCAATATCTTCGTCCTCAAACTCGATATAATCATCCCCAGCACCATCCTCCTCCTCGTCGAGGCCGGCGGCAATACCCTCGTTGAGACGGGTGTTCTCCGGAAGCTCGCCGTATGCCTTCAAGAGCCTGGCCTCATCAGGCATGTACTTGAGGATAACATCAGCCTTGTCATCCTGATAATCGCGGAGACCGACGAGTATGATATCTCCAGCGGCGATCCAGACCTTCTTGTGCATCTTGCCTCGGATATGGCACAGGCGTTTGGTGCCGTCGATGCACATGGCTTCGCAGCGGCCGTTGCCAAGCATCCGAAGCACCTGCGCATACTCCTGCCCGTCTTCCTTGAAGACGAGTTCTCGCTTCTCGTCGTCTGCTTCGTTCTTACCTCTCTTCCTGTTCTTACCTCCCTTACCCTTGTTCTTCGGCATATCTGCTGGTGGTTTCTGCTGACAAAAGAATATCAGTTGCAGAAACCCTAACCCTAAACTTCGATTTTTCCTAGTAGATTCTCTCTAGCTACTTCCTCCCGTGGGTTTTTTCCCCTCTCTCCCTCTCTCTCCCTCTCTCTCGATCTCCCGATCCCGACTAGTTGCTCTAGAGCTTTAAAATGGTGCAGGTTTGGCCGCGTAGGATTATTAAACGATTTTCTTTTATTTTCCTTTTATGAATTATGACAAGGAGTGAGTTACTTTTATTACCACGTGTATGAGATGTCGATGACTAGACCGTTCATCCGGACCCGATTCTACAATAAGGAGCCATTACGAATGGGAATCGATTCGAAAAATGAGAACCGGGGTTTGTTTTAGGTGTAGTGTAAATGAGAACCGGGGTAAATATTACACCCCGGTTCAAATGTCCCATGTTTGTTTTCAGTATAAAATTTTTCAATGTAAATTCTATTCACGGTAGACTTATACATCGATTTTATCGATGTAATTTTTACATACACTCACTATACCTTTTTCACTTTTTCTAACCATTCATTATATTTAAACTGATTAATTCACTTTTCAACGATGTACTTGATTAAACGATTATTGATGGTGCCACATAGGCTCCATCTCAGTATTTTCTCTCTCTTCTTCTTTTATATACATTGAAAATGTAAAAAGTGAAGTTTAGTTTACGTGCATGTTATCCGTTTGTAGAACTTATTTTTTGAAATTTTCACAAACGGGCTGGCCGTTTATTCATTATTACGCTGAAGTAGCGTCTAATTGTCATAAATAATTGCAATTATTGCATTTTTCGACTAGCAAATAAAATACAAACACTTATTCAATAAACAGAATCCAACACATATTAAGATACAGTTTTTTATTTCCTCAATCCCTTGCAAAAGCATCTTAAGACTTAACCATAAATCTGGAATGTGCCATATCATCAATGCAGGTTCCACAGTTCCACACACAATATTCTTGATTGTTGGTTGAGATTCATTTGTAAGGCGTACAAAACAAAACTTTTGTGTCCGTAGCATTAATCAATGGGGCGGGTTAAGTGGTGAACCCGCATTGATCTCATCTTTAATCGGATTTTCGGGTCAAGCTGTTTAGCAGTGTATAATTTTTTTGTGGTGCAGGCTGGATCGGGTCATCACCATCATTATCTAAGCCTTATCTCAATTATATATTTATATGGATCCGCTGACTAGGTTGGTATCTCATTTTGCCTATTCAGGCACCGGTTAGAGTTAACCAAACCCTCTACTTGTCCACAAAAATACCTGAACCTAACCCAAGGTGTTAAACCCTCCAACCTGACCTTTATTTTGGTATGGCCAACCCTAATCCAACCTAAACCGAAAATCATTAGCCCTGATCTAACCTCAAAGACAAAATTTGCTTGGGTTGAGCTCAAGTTAAAATTGTATTGACCCAATTCTATCATTTTTTTTTATTTTTGCCTTAAGGCTCAATTTGAAAAAAGTATAAATACAAATATATATAGTATAAATGTATACAAAATAATACAAAATACAAGGTTTTGCACTCTACATTTTACAACTCTGTTTGGTTGCAATGTAATGCAAACTTATAGTAGCCCAAATGATTTAGCTGCATATTCTGATTTATTTTTATTTCAAAATTTATCTTTTTTTGTTTGATTGCAGTAAAACTGAAGCAAAAGGAGACCTGAAGCAGAATAGAGTAAAACCCAAAATAAAATTAAACCAGAATTTACATTCTTTTCATTTGTACTCCCATACATTTGCACTACTACAAATAAAATTGCACTGCAACCAACCACATTCCAAACTTTATTACGAATTAAAGTATGTGTGAGTGTATGAAAAAAATGGTTCCATGGTGAAAAGTCTTACATTGAAAAGAGATAAAGAGATGCACATCAAACCTGGCAGTTAAGATGGCAGGATAAGAAGCTCTCCAAGGCAAGTTGGGATATCCTGCCAACAAAACACATTGATGATATTGGTAGGCTGTTGGAAGGTATTTTATTGGCAGGTTAGGTTGGATACTTGGAATTGGACTAACCTAGCCCAAATTAGAAGTTACACCATACCTAACATGTGCTAAAATTTTACCTAACCAAATTACCCACAAATTTTTCTTTTTTCATAATTCAATTAAATCATTTATAGGATTTTTGGAGTTATATAGTATGATTCTTTTAAGGGCAAGGAGATTTTATTAAGCCGTGGAATTTTTCACTGACATTCATTCTCATCCTATTGTAATTGTTGATGACCATTTGGACACCAGCACCTCCCCGTCTGAAGCTAGTCAGTCATCTGAAGCAAAATTTGCTCCTCACAAAATGCATCTCACATTGACCTCACAGCTCTATCCCACCATGTATTGAGAACATCTCCCTATGAATAACAAAATATTTCCTATGTGCGGCTCGAAACATCAACCGCGTTAAGTGTTGTTAGTGGAGGGGATTATTTTCCCATCTTATTTTGCCAATAATAAAAATAAAAAAAAAGGATTCCCACGTTTATCAATCATCCTCTTCTCCATTGGTGAAATCATGACAATATTTTGATTTTCATTGGGATGATACAATTTGACCACAATGATAAACGGTTTCCTTGGGGTTAAGCTATTTCATTAGATAAAAGAGGTCAAATGATAAAAATTGAAAGGGAAAAAAATAAAGTTTCGCTTGATCAAAACTCTTCATATGCTTTCTTTTTTTTTTTCAATTTAGGCTATATTTGGTTAGAATTCTATAAAAAAGGATCACCATTTAAAGAATGAGTTTTCAGGAATAAGAAAGGCTTTAAATCCAACAATTTTCATACATCAAAATTTTGCAAGTCTCACTTACATAATATGTGTTTGATTCCATTGACATTTATTAAATAAATATTTTTTGTATTAAATAATTATTTTTATTTAATAAATATTTTTATTAAATAAAAATAATTAATGAGAGTATTTATGACACATAAACATCATTAGCCACTATATCAGCAAAAATACCAATAAACACCTACCCAAAGCTCCAAAATAAAACTTTATGAGACGAGAAACACAGAAATCAATGTTTACTTTAATACCTACGATGCACATAATGAGGCCTTTGACGAACACATACATAGTCTAAACCGCCTCAATTAGCTATTTTAACACTTTAACAAACATTAGCCATCACATGTTCAGTTGTCTAACAACATATGAGCAGCACTTACATTTAAGTGATTTAATTGGTGGAACACAGTTATTACTGTTTACTGGTTAATTATCGTAATTTACCGTATTATCTTATTTATTTATCTTATTAATATCATAATAAGTAGTATTTTCTTAAATTCCAATTCAGTTCGAGGCTTCGAACACCACCACATTACCTTTACCTGAATCCGCAACAGTATACATCAAATCCCCCGCAGAAACCTCTGCATGCATCGAAACCCCAGTTTCTCCACACAAAACCGCTCCAGTTCCTCCCCTCCTCGCTCCTTGCACGCATCTTCTTCCATGTGCGCAATAACCTCATCCCAATTCCTCAGGAATCCGTCCCCGTCGTCCACACGGGCATCCGCCACCGCGTCTAATATCTCCTGCAGCACGACGACCCGACGGCTCACCGACCTCCGCAACTCGCGGACCGTCGGATTGACACCCGGCACGGAATCCAGCTGCAATAGCAGCGACATCAGGGCCTCGTTCATCCGCAGCTTCTCTCGGTCACCGCTCCGAATGGCGTCCACCGTCTCCTGCCGTTGGATCAGGCGTTCCAACCGGTTCGCCTCTGAATTGATCGCCGAGATCTTGCTAACTAGCGCCCGCACCACGTAGGCTCGGTAGGTGGACTGTATCTTGACGGCCGCGGCGAATTCAGGGTCGTCAGGAGGCGCTTGAGTTTGGGGAGGAGAAGTACTGGGGAGGTGGTCGGTTACCGGCAGCGGGGTTTCGGAGGGGGACTCGATTGGAATTTCGACAATTTTGGGGTCCGATGGAGGGGCATTTTGATCATTTCGGCTGATATTAGTGACCGTGGTGGTGGTCGTCGTGTACGAGAATCGTGCTTTGAGGGAGGCTTTCATGGTTGAGAGAAACGAAACAAAGGAATTGAGCTTCAGAGTTGCTCCAGCCGAAGACGATGAGGTTGAAACTTGAAAGTTGAGACTTCAGAGTGGATGTTTCCCGAAAGCAGGTTTGGCGCGTTTCGCCTCCAAAAGAACCCGGTGATGTCATCTGTGGGACCCATCCATAAATCATCGAAAAGCGAAAACCCCAGAGGATATTATTGGGGAGTGCATCTCCGGCTACAAACCTGACCGGCGGCCACCACTACCATCATCGTCCTTCGTTCCTCGCTATCTTGAGGGAAATCAAAAACCCAAGAATTTTGTAGAGGTTCAACTTATTACAGAGAAAAATGAAGAACAATCCTTGATCATTGAAAACCATGTAAGACGACAACTACCATGAAACAGATCGAGTTTGTTTAGACCAAATGCCAAGAAAATTACCATGACTGAGTTGGTTGATTTATTATCAGCATGTACAGCTTCACAGTACAGTTTCGGCCTTTCGGAACGGTGGGATCAATGCATACATCTCCCAGACATTAACTTAGGAGAAAAAAAAAAGAAGAGAAGCAGAATCAAGGCGAAATAAATAATTTGACCTTCAACTTGCACAAATATAAGCCCCATATCCAAATTCCAAGCATGAACAATCAATTAATCAAACAAATCGCCAATCGGATAATGACGAATTTATGAGTTAACATCCCCTGTCAAAGAAGCACTAATTGGACACGCCCTGTGTATTCTCATTTTCGCAGCTGAAACGTTTTTAGAGAGCTTGTCATCTAGATCACTATCTACCACTTTGTAGAGCTTTGGCTTCTCTATCTTGCCTGACTCAACGCTTTCTGCAATGAATTGGAGCCCCTGAAAGAATATAAACATGCAGTAAACATGAGATAAAGGGAAAAGAAAATTAATGCCTTCAAGTGAAAGGTGAAACATGGCGTACCTTGGGTGATTTGTCCTCATAGTTTAAAGAATGCCTCAGTGGAGGTTTATCATTAAGGTCCTGTCAAATGAAGGAAAGATTGTCCATCCATATCAATTATTCAATATTTGGAGTAACACAGAGGACCAATAATTTATCTTTATTAGGTTTGGACTGTATCTAGTTATCCACCATACAGTCCACTACTTTTTAGTTTAAAAATATCATATAAGATGCATTATATATAGGAGAACAAAGGGACCATTTGGGAGGACTGAGGCTTTGGTTGAGTTGCTTTCAAGAAGCCACTAAAAAAAGTTTCTTAGATATAGTTTGCTGTATTTTCTGTCCAGAAACTATAAATATTGCAGGCACCGGATGTCTGACCTGAAATAGTTTGGTATTTAGCCCATCTTTAATTCCCCCAGCAACTTGGCATAGATACCAGAGGCCTGAATTAGCAATGTCCTGTACATATTCGGAGACATCAATAACTTCATAAATTTCAATAGGTACAAAGTGAGAGTATTCATGATGAGTACTTATGTACCTGTTTGCTTTCAAGAAGTCCAATCTTCCCTTCCTGCTTAGTGGAAAAGTTATCATAACATCAATAAAATGGTTCTTCCTGCTGATGTACTTAAGGTTATCACACTGAAGTTGTAATTAGCTCACCAGTCCAGACACCATTTTTTGGATTATTTCAATATCAAATCCAATTTGAGAAAGATCTGATTTCACATCATCTACCTGCATGTAAACAAGTAGTAATGAATAAATACAAGTTTCCAAGAAAAATCTAAATTATGGAAGAAGGCATATGATCTTGATTCAAATATGCATATTACACTCAATTCTCAAATTTCAAGAAGGGTGGAAATGACTGCTCAGACATTCAAACTGGTAGGGATCCACCAAACCCTCTCAATGGGTTGAAATATTAGAATAAAAGGTTACATCCAAGGCTTCCTTGCATAGACAAAGATGGAGAAATGGCATATCTTTCCCAATACAGTTCTCTTCAATATACTCTTGGGGTCGTGCTAACCTAACCAGAAAGTCAAACATCCATTCTCCCATCCTCCAACAATCCAACCTTCTCAATTTAATTTCTTATTTTTGGTTTATCCAATGAGGTTGCAACTTGCAAAAAACTCTGATTGATCAGGAGGTTTTCTAAATTCACTGAATGATTGAAAAGTTATTATGCAACCACATTAGACCTCTTTTGTGTTCCTGGAGAGAAGACCTTAATAATTAGCACCATGACTTAAAATCCCGAGCAACATGTCACCAGAATCCTAACTCATTCGGTTGATTGACCTGGTATGCATAAAAATGAACTGAATTGGCAAACTGGTGAAAACAACTCAACATGGCCAGTTCAACTGCCAAACCATGCCTAACATCTTATAAACTTGAAGTTTTTTATACATAGATGCCATTTGTTGAACAGGTCAGCATGCTTAGTCAACTCCCTTTGCAGATTTTAACAATCAATTAGATTAATTGATAGAGAAATCCTAAAAGATCTTAACTTTTATAAGAAATCCATATATAACAAAATGGAAGTACATAGAATTGGAACTCAGAAGAAAATGGCAACATATATCAAACTTAAAAACGAACAGCATACAATTCTGCATATTACTTGCCTCATTCATGATAAACTTTGATATTTCCCTCTGCTCATCCAGCTTCCCATCCAAGTTTTCAAGCCTTTGAGATAGGTGCCTTTTGGTTGACTATAAAATTGAGAAAAAAAAGGAAAGAAGGGGAACAATTGAGTATGCTAATAACATTATGACATAAAAGATTCCATAAGAGGAACAAATGAATGAACCAAAGGGTCATTGGTTGTATCTAAACATACTGCTAAAGCTGCAGAAACTTGCTCCAACTGTTTTGATACAATTGCAACAGCATTGGCCATATTACGCTTTGTTACAAACATAACATCAGAAAATGACCAGCCCTGAACAAAGCACAAAAGTAACAAAATTATTTTTCAATGAAGAGAAGGAAATGCACACATCCAGACCCCAGACCACATAATAGAGCAAATGCAATCATATAGGCTCTGCAAATTCATAAATCGTTAACAGTTAGAACTTTGCCTTCCACCACATATAGCAATATCCCATCGCTCCAAGTGCAGCAGCTGGCATTATGTAAGATGCAATGCTCCCTGTATAAAAGAAGAAAAATTGGTATCACTCTGAGTATAGATTTTGCATGGGGATACTTAAAACTTCTACAATCAGTACCAAAAATGCTTATTGCTAGGCTGCATAGAGAATTGAGAAAAATAAAGAATGTGAAATATATATCAAATAAATATCTGCTCTGATTTTTTCATCCATTCTTTAGAAAAGCTGCAAATTGAGCAAGTCTATGCATCCATGGAGCAGCAGATGAGAACATTGTAGTAGCAGTACACAAGTACAGGTGATGAAGGACATGAAATTAGTCAGTTCTTTGTCCCATATAGACGAACTTTACAAAAATAAACTGCCTATTGTTGATCTATTCATAAGCCCTTTTTCTGCTTTTGGTCGTTCCTTGTTTGATGAGGCAGGTAAAAGAATGCAATAGATTGGTTTACATTTTCATCCAATCAGAGCAATAGGAAGTTAAGTTGTCCTCCTAGGTTGAACTCACTGAGTATGAATCTAAGCCATAGCATAAGTACAAAAGGTATTGGTGTTTGTAGCATCTTAACCACTGATTTAGCCATAATACCAAAATTAAACGAGCATTGATTACCACTTGAGTCAGAATTTCCATTGAAAATGGCTACTGGACTGGACAGTGTCAACTCTCTGATCTCTTGTGCCAACTGTCGAATCTGAAAGACAAATAGGAAACCATATAACATATAATACACTATGCAAGTAGCTTAAATTTTGACTAGGACCAGCAAAGAAACCAAGAAAATGAAATTTACAATACAAAGAAATGATCAATGGTGCTATTCCCAGATCCCAATATAGTATCTAAGATAAAACCTTCCTAGACATGCAACTGTTTTTGGCTTAATATTCTGAACTATAAACTGAAGAGACAAAAATACAAGTTACAAGATTGTTAATATGTTATCCTAATTCAATTAAGAGACTAAATCTCATTTCTACTACATTACCTATATTTAAAATATCAATCCCTGATTCATATGTTACTAAACCTTAGTTTTCCATTCTATTCAAACATGAAGGAATCACCTCATACTCTCCAAGGAGGCATACTACGTCACACTCCAAGGCATTCATGGAGCAAACTATTGACATCAAAGATAAAGGAAAAGTACAGTGCAATCACATAAGATGTGAATCTAAATTAATGAATTGAAAGGGAACATATGCAAGCCAATATGCTAAAGCAAAGGAAGGAAGAGGGAAGAGGTAGGGGAGACTGTACATCAAAAGACATGAAGGAATAGTAATGAGATACCTGAGCTGCAAGAAGGGAGCTATCATACTTGTTGGATGAGATCTCCGTATCATTCACACCCTTGATTAATTCCTGAGGAAAAATATAGCCACTCTATCTTATTATTGTTTATGATGATATTAGAAGCAAAGCAAAACACCAAAACATGCAACCAAGTTCATCTTCATGCTATCAGCTTTGCAGCAGAGAGAAATAATGGTTTCATCACTTATAAATCAAAGTTCAGTAAAAGTTGTTTGTTCAAAGAAGAGCATAATGAGAGGGGGGGAATCTTTATCATTTTAGGACCACCAAATGGCCAAAGGTTAGTCTGTGCAAGCACTGAGCGCATTCTTTTTATCATAATTGAAGTAAGGAACTCCATGAGCAGCATCCTCAAGTTCCTTTACTGTCTGGTTAACGAAAATTGAAGAAAACAACAAGAACAACAAAATGATAACAATACAGTATATAATATTAGGGTGCATAATCTTAAACATTAACCGATAAATAGGATGCACATTGTGAAATCTGGTTTTGTGATAAACATAAAGCTTTTCAGATTGATTCTGGATGGCCTGTGTCCTTTTTTTGGGTAAAAGAATACAAGAAATTATAGCTTGCATACAATAAAAAACAAGGAACATAAAATATACCCCAGATCCTGTTGAATCTATTAATTAATCTAGCAATAATGGGCACTTGACTGATTCTTAAACAAGATACCACTTCATGCTATCAAAGTGTGACTAACATCAGAGTATGAGAAATCACTTGAAGACATAAATCTGGGCACATGACCAGTTCCTACTTGGCTCACCATCCAAGATGGTATTAATCATAATTACAGATTTCTGCACTTTCTAGTAATTACTTCAATTTAAGGGCTTAATCCACTCCTACGCAAGAATACCAACAATGTAAAGTAATTGGATTCTATAGGTGGAAAAGTTTGATTTAATTTTCAAACTCATCTGCTATAAAATGTAATAGAGGTGAAAATTTTTAATTATTACCAGTTATTTATTGTGCAAAAATAACAACCATATTTTTTTGGTATTTAACATTCACAGTCAATGCACACAAGGTTTTCATCAACAAGGAAAGAACTGTAAAGGTCACAACTTAAAATTGAACATGCTTAACCTGACATCAGTCCATCAGTACTAGAAACATACATATTTAACATCATGAACAATTAAAGGCAAGAGAAAAAAGTTCTTAAGAAAACCCTTTCTTTCCCATCAGTTCACCATCTTAAAGAGATAGAAAACTTTAAACTTAATGGAGATTATGCAATTGGTGTTTTGTTCCTGAAATGGATGGAAGTTCTTATATTGACAAGTTCGTGTGAGATATCATAATCAAGGAATCAATTACCTGAAGCTGAAAAATAACATCAGACAATTGGCCGTTCCTCAAAATAACAGAACCAGTCAAACCTAAATGACAGAAAAAGGAAAAAGAAACCAACTGATTTCAGATGCCAGGGTGAACAATATGATTGTAAAAGGGCTAATAATGTATCATTTTCTTTTATCAATGAGAATAACTGACAGTACAAAATAAGAACCTTTATACATCCAGAGTTAACAAAGAGGTGGGAGATTAGGGCTGCAATTGGCATTCCTTATTTTTAGGACTTATCTCCTTTTTGCAGTTAAAATGCCCCTATGAACACTGATTTTTTAATTGCAAAAAGGAGATAAGTCCTTAAAATAAGGAATGCCAATTGCAGCCTAAATAAGTTCCAAACGTAAAGTTCATTAAAGTTAGAGCCAGAGGGATTGTGGGGTTTCTTCCTTTTCTTTGTTATTTTATAGATGCATATTGGTAGGAACATCATCATCATCTAAGCCTTGTCCCAGCTATATGCGGTCACATGAATCCTGTTTTGCCATTCCGTTCTGTTCAGTGCCATATCAATTGTTAAATTACACGCATACATATTGGCAGGAACATAGAAAAAAATCAGAACATGTAACACCAGAACCCATAAAGGTATATGTCCACCAGAAAGTTTAGCCTAGAAACCTGTCAATTAGCATACCATCTAGTTAACACTAGACAGTCTTTGAAGCTGCACCATAAACCATGAAAGATGAAACCAAAATATTGCTTGAAAATTAGAATCCTCTGGCTCTGCAGAAGAACCTAATTACAATTTAATTCAAACAAAACTGCATTACAAAAAGTAGGGATTAAAGGTTCTTCAAGATGTCAAACCAGGACATGACAAGATTGGGTTGAATCAGTTTTGAGTCGCTGCTGTGCATTATCTGTCTTTAGGTTTCTCTTGGAGAACCTCCTCCCATGCTTTTATATTTCTTCTTTAAGGGGCATCTGTCTTTTGGTATTGTTTTCCTATTTAAAATCCTCTAGTTTAATGGGAAGTTTTTATTGTGGGGATTCAAGACGAAGCCTTGGTGAAAGATTCAACCTCAGTGGTAGGAGAAAACTTGTTTAGAATGGTCTTTCGTGAGAAGAGACCCACCAAAGGTTGAATTGAAGCTTGGTGTTAGAAATTAATCGATTAGGACCAAAACCCATTAAACTCTCAAGGGTTTCATATTGTAGTTTCGATTCACAATTAGATTGTTTTATTTAGTGGATTTCATATATTATGCTCTGGATGAAAATTTAAACCTTGCATTGATCAACTCATGAAATTTTACTGAAACCATCCGTTTCTATGAAATATTACTGAAATCCTGCCATTGTTTTGATGAAATCCAAATTGAGATTACTGTAAAATCGAAACTCCAAGCTTACCGAAGCTAGAAGAATAAATCGAATAGGAAGAACCAGATCAAGCCTCATAAACTATTGGGGAGCGAGAGCATACAATGATACAAACAAAATTAAAGGAGAGAGAGAGAGAGAGAGAGGGATATGACCTGCTCCGACAAGAATCAAAACTTTGGAGGTTGAGACCCCGGTCTGCATCGCCATATTCGCAGTCTTAAGAGACGGGAGGATTGTCTGACCACGGAGACAGAGTTTTCAGTTTGGAAAATGATACAGCCACGGCGTATGTTTTGATATTGACGATAGAAGTGCCAGCAGTTTCCAAGCAAGCCTATGCCATTGGCAATATCATCAGCCACGTTTCCCGTCTTTACTTTTCGTGTCCGAAAGAGACATTGGCGCAGGCATAGTAGAATCGATTTTAAAGTCCAGACTCCGGATGTCTTGCACACTATAACTCTGCCCACGTTTATACTACTCATATAGGGAGAACATCTCATCCTTTATATAGTATTATATTATGAAGATATTCCCAATTCACATGAATAGTGTATTTGGGTAAGTGTGGATAGGAGATTCGGAGTCATAAGTCCAGTGCTTGTAGTTGTCCCGTCGGACCCACCCTCCCTCCGCAAAGGCACGCAAAGAGGGTCAGCCCCGATTCCAGAAAAACACCCTCCGCATTGCATATATCAATGGGTCGGGCCTATCAGATAGAAATCAAACCAATTTTATTAATTCTGATTTTATGATTTTGTTCTAATTAATAATTAGGGGAAGACCAATTCTTGATGTTCCCAACCAATAACTTTGCCAATTGAGAGGTGGCTCAATCGGTACATTAGATAGTTTGTTCTGGTGTGATGTCGTTAGAGGTGTAAATCAAGCGGTGTTATGCCATGGGTGGTCTGTCAGGCTATGTCAGGCTGTGTTGTGGATACGGAGTGGTTTATGGACTAAGCCTTTGGCAAGATCAAGCCATGGATCAGGGCAAGCCATGAAAGGTATAATTTTTTAGAAAAATAAAATAAATTAAAAAAATTAACAAATTAACAAAATAGACAAAAAATGAAAAAAAAAAAATCTTAAATTTTTATTTTATATAACTTTTGATGTATACAATTGCTTATATATGCAAGGTTATAATGTAAAATCCTCCCCTAAATTTTCTGACAATCATTAAAACCTCCCCTATAGTTTCACTTTAGAAAAATCCTCCCTTGGATTTTTAAATAACTTGACAAAAACCTCCCTTCTGTCAATGACCAAGACGAAAAATGTCATTTACGAAATTACCCCTAAAGCATTATTACGGTATTATTGCTTAGTATATTCCATTCTCATAATATTCCATCCATTTTTTCGACAATTGTTCTTCAGTGAAGGTTATTCTTGACCAACAAGTCTTCTTATATTTCCGTTTTGAAGCTCATGTTTTTGGCAACTGTTCTTCACAACAATTTTCTTATCTAATGCCTTCCAAGGAAAATATTAACATTATGATGCCTTTATAAGGGTGCCTATACAGGGGATGGAGAAGTCCATTAGATTTAGATATCTATCAGAGTTTAAGAACCAAGAGTGATGCCTTCTATCTTTATGATTCTTTTAATGATATTTGCAGGTAATGGATGTATCCACTATGGTTGCGGTGCAATCAAATATTGTTGGGATTGTGTTTTATTTTACAACTATTGGATTAATTTTAATCTAACGGTTGGTGTGGTCCCTCTTTAGGTTAAAGAGGTTTTGCATATAAAAGCTTTCTTTTGTATGTAGGATTAAGGCTTTTTTAGAAAGAGAGTGTGAGAGAAAAATACAGAGTGCTCTTGGTGTGAAAGTTGGTTTTTTCTCTTGTTTTTGTTATTCAGGTTGAGAGGAAAGGGAGAACGGGTGTACAATGATTAAGGGTTTGTTTGAGTTGCAAGCCACAAGATATTTGTAATGCTTCTCAGTTTTCCTTCATAATGAATAATAGGTTTCATTTCTCACGTGGTGCTTGTTTTTATTTGTCTTTGTTTGGATTTCATCATTTTTGCTACTATTAGATTTCTCGTGGTTGCTATTTCAAATACCTAGTGATATTATACTATGGGTGGTTGTTGTGAGACCCCAACAAATATGCACTAATTCAAATTCATCAGAGTTGTAGACGTTAATGGTAGCATTCAATATAAATTTTGCTTCAAGTTGGTTTCAGAATTCAATATGCTCTAGAGGCTGCAATGGTGAAATAGAACAAAAGTATGCCAAAGTTAGAGTTTTCTTCTCTCTACATGCGACATATGCCCAGTTATAGATTCAACATTATTATAATTGTGCAAGGTTTAAAATATCAATGTGATACATCAAGTATATCATCATCTCCATATCCATGTTCACCGGCACAGGATACGCTATAACTTTATATGTATCTTACTAGTTGTGTGTATCAACATGATATGTCACTGTATCGTGGTGTATCATGGTGAATACGGTCTGATACTCACCAATGTGGAGGCATATTGGACCCTAATTTGATGACAAATTAAAACCTTGATTATTTGTGTAGAGTTTATATGAATTAATATGTCATGTAGGGCGCGCCCTCTAAATAGCAAGTTGTCAATATATGTTTGGGTATGTATTTATAAATATGTATGGCGACATTTGTCACTTAAATGTCATATATGCAAATTGGGGTGTTTACTACTTGGGAGAATCTCTACGACCTAGCTAAGGTGGCATTGATATGGCATTGGTATGGATGTTACAATACATATCTCCAACCAAATAGGGGCGAGGCTAGGATTTTCTTTTGAGGGGAGCCAAAATGTAATAGACAGAGATAGGGGGGCCAAAAGTTAGTAAATATAGGTAAGGGAACCAAAATATAGGTAAAGTTAAAAAGGGTATTGTAGGGATTTTCAAGGCATACCCCTAACTCCGCCCCTACAACCAAATAATATTATAAATGATTAGGGATGGCAATTTTTCCCATCCCCATTAGGTACCCACTCTTCTCGACTCGATGGGGTTGGGCTTTGGTGGGGCAAGGCAGGGATGGGAATGGGGATTAATAGGGATCCCTAACAAGGGACGGGGTCAGAGTGGGGAATGAAGTCTTCACTATATAAGCATGCTATCAATGCCAAGTATTCTATTTGTATGTTAGGGCAAGCCTAAATAACATAAAGGAAAGAAAAAACACCAAAATGCCCCTGCAATACATAGCTGACATATTACACCACTCCCCCTCAAGTTGGGGTGTAGATGTTAACTATCCCCAACTTGTCACAAAGATCATAATGCCACAAGGAATTTAACCCCTTGGTAAAAACATTTGCAAGTTATTCTTTAGTATTGATATAAGGAGTGCACACTTCTCATTTTTCTAATTTCTCCTTAATGAAGTGTTTATCAACCTTAATATGCTTGGTTCTATCATAGAGCATTGGATTGGCTGCAATATTGATGGCAGCCTTATTGTCACAATATAGTGATATAGGACCATCAAGAGGAAAACCAAATTCTCCTAGCAAATTTTTAATCCCCAGGAGTTTAGCAACACCATGAGACATGGCCCTACACTCTATTTCTGCACTATATCTAGCCACCACACATTGTTTCTTACTTCTCCAAGCGACAAGATTTCCACCTATAAAAGTACAATAACCATTAGGGGATTTCTTGTCGTCCATTGAACCAGCCCAATCAATATCAGTATAGACCAATGTTCTGAGAATCGGATCAGATATTGACCCAATAAAGGCAAAGGTTCACAGGTTAGAGGTTCGACCAGGGTTGAACTGTGCTAATGTAATAAATTATATATATATATATACCACAGCTGGGACCAATATTGGATAATGACCTTTAAAATGTTTGTACATTATTTACAGTCCCTCAAAACATGTGATCCCTATTCACACCTTGTTTGGTTAGTGTATCAACCATGTCATTCCCTTCACTAGGACTCACCTAACATTAGCCCTTAAGTCCTTCATTTGCATCCTCCCTTACCATTTCCTATATCTCCATAGTCCATAGCTGGATTTTGTCTTAGACATTCCACAATAATGCATGACTCACCTCCCACTAAACTGTCTGTAAAGTCTAGAGAACTTGCAAGCTTTAGACCAAAGAGTAGTGTAATATATATATATATATACACACATTAAATATAAAGGAAAATAATCCAATATAGAAATAAAATAACAATTCAAACTTTCAAAGTTTAAGACAATATGTCCACAATGAAAACAAATACATCAACAAACAAAGTTTAAGACTCAATCCTAACAAATTAGATGGTATAAAATTATAAATTAAATACAATTATTTATCCTAATTCCTAAATCATAATATTTAATTATTTAATTTATTTCTAAAAAAATTCAAAATATGGTATCAATTTATTAAAGTTTAAATTTCGCCTATTTTTGTATTTTTGTTCCAAGCTTTGAAGGGGGCTTAGGCTAACCTAGAATTGAACAAATAGGTGGGTTGTCTTGCCTATTGTGTAAGAATTTAGTGGACTATAAGCCTAAAACAAAGATTAATCAAATTTGAGCAAACCTATAAACAAAACTAATGAATGTTAACCAATTTTTGAATATAGAAATTAAAAAATAAAGCATTTAAAATTTGAAATAAAATAAATTTCCAGAGATTGCAGAAATAGGCGTCAGACGGTGGGAGGAGAAGGAGGAGAAGGAGAAGGAAAGAGGAGAAGAGAGGAACCACTGTCACACAAGTGGTAGTGAACAAACCACCATCGGAGAAGGAGGGAGAGGAGGAAAACAGACGACCAACGGAGTTGAAGGGATATGGTGAACAGACCACCAATAGGAAGAAGAAGAAGAAGAAGAAGAGGAGGAGGAGGTGGTGGAGGAAGCAGAGGAGAGAGAGAGTACCTGGCATCGTCAGCTATTGCTTAAGGCAGCCGACAGCAAGGCAATGAGTCGCAGTTGTTGCTAGAGGTGATGTTCGATGACGGTTTGGGGTCGAACGAAAGAGAAAGAGGGACGAGGATTTTGGGGATTTTTATTTGGTTTAGATTTGTAAATTAAGACCTTAAGTTTTGTTTGGTTCAATTTTGCATGTTTTTGTCTTTTTGTGATAAAAGTTGGGGTGTAACAAAACCGGGACCAGTTCCCAGGTTGAACAAGATGGGTGGTCAGTTTTTTACAGTTTTTTAATAAAACAGTTTTGGGGCTATGTCCAAACTAGTGAGGGGTCATGGTCACAGCTCGACCGGTTCAATTGACCAGTCCGGCCTGATTTTCAGAACATTGGTATAAACTTTAACTTTCATGTGTCCATGCTTCTTAAAGAAGAGGTTGGTCCCAAGGAATTTTTTTAGGTACTTATGAACTTTGCTTCTTGCCTTAAGGTGTGTAATCTTAGAGCATGCATATACTGACTGAAGACTCCCATGGAATATGCAATGTCAAGCCTAGTCTTAGATAGGTAGAAGAGTCTTCCAACAAGTCTTTGGTACTGTTTTGCATCCTTTATGGGCTCATCACTGTAGTCCCTTAACTTGTAGTTCACATCAAAGGGAGTGTCCGTTGGTTTGGCACCTAGTTTCCCAATATCCTTCAGAATATCAAAAGTATACTTCTTTTGGGAGATGACGATACCCTATTAAGAGTGGGCAACCTCAATTTCAAGGAAGTAATGTAATGGCCCCAAATCCTTTACCTTAAATTGTATGGCTAAGAACTTCTTCAACCTCTGTATCTTTGAGACCCAATCACTAGTGATAACAATGTTATCCACATAAACTATTAAAGCTACTATTTTCCCTTGTTTATTTTCCACAAAGAGTGTGTGGTCAATTTGGCATTATTTAAAACCCATCTGTTGGATTACATAGTGGAATTTACTAAACTAGGCCCTAGGAGACTATTTCAACCCATATAGAGACTTCTTCAACTTGTAAACCTTTTGCTTACTACTTTTTGCACAAAAATTGGGAGGTTGGTTCATGTACATTTCCTCCTCTAATATCACCATTCAAGAAGGCATTTTTAATGTCTAATTGGTGGAATTTCCAATGCAGACTTATTGGTAGAGAAATAAGGACTTTAATAGAGTTCATCTTTGCTACAAGAGCAAAGGTTTCTACATAATTGGCCATGTACATCTAAGTAAAGCCCTTTGCAACCAAGCAGGCTTTGTATCTTTCAACTATGCCATCTTCCTTATGTTTCACTGAAAACACCCATTTGCACCCCATAGGCTCTTTCCATTCAAGAAGATCTACCAACTCCCATGTGTCATTTTATATAAGGCATTAATCTCCTCCGTCATAGCATTTGTCCATTCAGGAACTGATAAAGCCTTTACAACACTCTTAGGAATGGAAACACTACGAATGGGTGAAATGAAAGCATGGAAAGAGGGTGAAATATTATCATAAGATAAAAAAAATGAGCCATAGGCCCATAACGTGGTGAGTGGTACATGATTTGACACCCTTCCTCTTTGCAATGGGAAGAGCTAGATCATAATTTGAAGTATCGATATCAATAGGTTTAGGGGTATCAACTAGAGTAATGGTACTTGGATGGGGTGAGAGATATAACCCCTGAGAGTTTGATGGCATTAGTTGTATAGCTTCAAGTTGCCTCACAACTCTTGAACTTTGATGGCCTTGGATTTTATAACGTTGTCTACGAAAGACACATAATAGAAGAGGGTCAACAAGAGGAGGTATTAGAGATTGATTTTATTTTTCACCAACCTTACTCTCCCCCTAAGGAGAAATAAGGAAGAAAGGAACATTCTCAAAGAACAAGACATCCATAAACATAAAATATTTTATGGAAACAATGATAAAACAACAATAACCCTTATGAGACAGGGGGAAACCAAGAAAAATATAAACAATAACTATAGGATCAAGCTTACCTTGGGTGGGAGAGAAATCACGAACAAAGCACTTACAACCAAAAACATGCATGGGTATGAGAAACAAAGGAGCCTTAGGTTAAAGGAGCTCATGTGGATTCCTATATTCCAATAACCAAGATGGCATATGGTTGATAACATGGGTTGAAGTTAGAACAACATCCATCCAAAATCTAGTAGGTGCCGATTTTTTTGGGACATTTATTTGCAAGAGTAATCTTTGAGCAATTTCTAGTTGGTGGCAATTTTTTTTCTTTCTACAACCCCATTTTGTTGAGGGGTTCTAGCACAGGAGCTCTGGTGAAGAGAGCCACATGAGGCAAAGAAGTCAATCAAATCACCATGGAAATACTCCTCTGCACTATCAGATTAGAAAACTCAAATCTCAATCTAAAAATGAGTATAGATCATGCGTTAAAAATCTTTCACCAATTTAGGAACTTCTTCTCGAGAGTGCAAGGATAAACACAAGTAACCGAGAAAAATCATCAATAAATGAGATAAAGTACTTATAGTCATTCTTAGTTGGAATATTAATTGGCCCTATTAACTGGCCTCACACATCAAAGTACACAAGATAAAAAAGGAATATCTGATTTTTTTTAAAGGAAAATAAATTACACAATGCTTACTCAATTAACACACTTGACACTGATAATCACTGAATGACAAAAACTTAAATAATTATGGAAATAAATGTTTCAAAAACTCAAAAGAAATATGGTCCAAATAATGGTGCCACAACATAACTTAACTCTTACTTAATTGACTCTAAAACTACATAACCAACTTTGTTCTCCAGTATGTAGAGGTCATCAACCATGTTCCCCTTACCAATCATCTTCCTAAAGGCTAAATCCTGAAAAACACAAGAATGTGGGAGAAAGGTTATTGAACAATTCAAAGTATGTATACTACTACTAATAGAAAAAAATAATAGGTAACCTTGGAACATGTAAGACATCTGATATTAGAAGGCCAAAGGGCAAAGATATAGACCCCTAGCTAGCAGTGGAGGAGAAAGACCCATATGCTAACCTCATTTTATCTCTACTTAAGATGAGGGTATATGAATAGAAATGGGTTGACTTACCAACCATATAGTTTGAGGCACCAAAATTAATGATCCATGGAGTTTTTGAAGTCTTAGAGGCTACATGGAAGACAAAGGCTAAGTTGCCTAAGGAGGATGCAAAAGAAGTTGAAGGAGTAGTCTTAGTATCTGTATGTCTAAGAGCCTTACTATATTGCTCTAGATGGTCACAGAAGGAGTTAATACTATCATCATTGAGATCAAAACCTGGGGGTTGATCTTGAACTTCTTCTGATTTGGTTTCCTATTCTGATCCTGTTCTAACTTCTTGCTCAGTTTTTGTGCCCCATTTGGCTTCCTATTCAACTCTCAGCAAGTTTCACAAGTGTGCCTAGATTCCTAACAATGAGTGCACCATATATCATCTGGTCTTTTTTGGCCCTCCCCTTTTTTTCCTGAGTTCATGTTTCCCCTTGATGGTAGGGCAAAAGTCTCCCCCTCAGGAGAATTCATAGCTAATTTCCTACTTACCTATGACTGAACTAGAGCATAGACTTCCTGAACATATGGAAGATCCTTAATAACCAAAATCTACACTCTAATAGGTTCATATACAAGATTAAGGCCCAACAAGAAAGCAAACACACGCTGCTAAGACACAAGTTTATAAGCTTTGGAAGCTTTTTCACTTTCCCACCTAATACTCTGGTAGTAATCCATCTCTTTCAAAATTGAAATTCAAGTTGAACAATAGGCAAATAAGATCCTCTCCCCCTACTTACATGTTGAGGATTTAGCTTATAATTGGTAAGTCCTAGCATAAAGCCTTTGTTTTGAATATGTTGCTTTTGCTTGTTCCCATATTTTTGTGGTTGTCTCAGCCCACATGATATTCTGCTTAATTGAAGGTAACATGGATGTCAGAAGTCATGACATAATCATACAATTTTCTTGGTCCACTTATGATATCCAGTAGTCCTTGATTTAGGCTCCTTTACCTTCCCATTGAAATCCCCTACCTTTCCCCTAGATGTAATATACAACCACATCTCTTTGGACCAAACCAAATAGTTCCTACCATCCAAGGGAGTGATAGTTATATATTTAAAGTATCATTACCACCATTCAATCCACCCTAATTAGATGTAATTCCAGATGTTGTAGAATCTTCAGTAGCCATGTAAAATAACTTTAGCATGAATAATGACCTACTATCTTTCAGTCCACACACGCGAATGACAAACACCCCCACTCCTTAGATATCTTATGCGTGTAACAAATACATTCACACACAATAGTTGTTGTCACACACATGTACATGTCTGTTTGACCTTCCCAAAGGACAATACAAGTCCAAACACATCAACAAAAAATACTATAGTACCCTCCCAGTCAAATCAGGTCACTCATGACCTATAAAGGTTTCAAAACCTTACAATTTTGGATCTACAAATCCACACAAAAGGGTCAAACACCCCCTTACACCATTCGGCTAGTGTAAACATAGCTTTTTCTTGGACTTACTACCAAGAACCAAGGCTACAAATAATCTAGTTCTTGGGTTTGTTCAATCGGAGCAGATTTTTGAAAGATTTCATCCCAAAACCACTAACAACATAAAAAAAAAAAAAAAAAAAAAAAACTATCATTAACCTCTTGATAAGACTTCAGTCGACTTTCAACTTATTTTTGATGTTGTTTTTCTTGAATAATAGTCTAGTTCTAAGCAAGGAGAGAGGAGCCAAAGTGTTCTTAGACCTTGGTCAAGTCTGCTTCTTCCATTCTTAGTCCAGGGAAGAAAGAAAAGGTGCTACGATCAGAGAAGAGAACATTTAGAGAGCAACGTCTTGCTCCGATACCATATTTTCCAAGAAAGAAGAAGACAAGAAGAAGAGGAGAAGAGAAGAAGAAAGAATGTAAGAGAGGCAAAAAAACATGTTGATGACACTAGCTATTCTATTTATTATATATATATATATATACACGCACACACACACCCCATTATTTTAAGTAAATTTAATTTTAAAAAATACTGCTAATTAAAAATTCCAGAGATTCGAGTTGCCATGGGGAACCTGTCTCCATTAGGGTCTGTTTGATTGCTGAGAAAAGGATGAGAAAAGGGAATAATCCCGAATGATTCTCCCTTTCTTGCGTTTTTTTACAGGTAAACAGTGTTTTGGGATGAGAAACAAGAGGGACGCAGGTTCCCAAAATTAAGTGAGCGGGGTCGCACCAAAACAGTGCGACCCCGGTGAGAAAAGAAAAGGTTGAGAAAATATCTCGAGTTTGTCAGAGCAAGAAGTCGAAGGCACCGACGGAGAGAGAGAGAGAGCGAGCTCAGAGAGGGAGAGATGGAACACGAAAGTTGTAGAGGAGGAGCTAAAGCAGTGTTAAATCTTCAATCGAACTCCTCAATCTCGATCGCTTATCACCCCCACTTTGGGCCCCATGATGATCTTATGCTTCTTGAAATCGACGAGAAGTTGCTTCCTGGTATCCTTCACAACAGGTAATCGCAATGAGTTTTCAACTCTTCAAATTCGATTTTTTAGGTTTCATCCATATTTCTTTTCTGTATCTCTGCAATTTCTTCGACTTGGGTTATGATTCAGTATTCAGTTCTAGGGTTCTTTATTTGTAGAGTGAGTCTACGAGGTCAGTCCGACGAAGAAGCTGTTCTTTGTATGCCATCCAAGACTTATGCTGTCAAGTTCGTCGGAACCTCCAATTCTATGTTCCTCGTTCCTCCATCAGATCCGTCGGAGTCGAGTGAGACTGCTAGCGATGAGCCAGTGGTTCCATCGGTACTCAAAGTGGCACTTGGAATTATGGAACTTGTGGAAGTTGCTCCCAAGCTGGATAAGCTTAAATTGCTCCTCATGGAGAACCCCTATAGACCAGAAGATGAGATGGATGTGGAGGAATTGGAGATTGAGAAAGACAAGACGGGTTTGTTTCAATGGGAGGACTTAGTTGACAGGATACAAGCTAGTGATGAGGAATTGAGAGCTGGTCTACGAGCTCTTTCGGCTGTGGAGATTGATGGCTATTGGAGAATCGGGATGAGAAGTATATGGATATTGTTCTGAGTATGCTTTTGCACAATGCGGTGTTGAATGGATGGTCTTTAAATGCGCTTAAGGAAGATGAAGTTGTGGGCATGCTGGAGGCTCATGGGTTTCCCCGCATGCTAGCACTGCATTGTTTAGAAGTGTATGGAAGCCAGGTAGGAGAGGGGAATGGAAGCAACGGTAGAGCGTGTGTTTTGGATGAGAGGTGGATTTGTATTCATTTTTCCAGAGTGGTTCTGAAAGGAGGGAAGATGAAAATGGAGAGTTTTATGGATGAGTGGATGAAGAAAATTCCTGCTGGGATGTCTGCAAGCTTTGAGATGTTGGAAGGGGAAGTGTTGGTAGAGAGGCTTGGAGTTGAGACATGGATCCGTGCCTTCAGTGTTTCATCTCTGCCCTCCACTCCTGCTGATCATTTTGCAGTGCTCTTTAGGGAGCGACAGAAGTGGGGATGGAAGGATTTACAGCCATACATCAGGTTTGCTCGGATCCCTCTCTCCCACTTCCTTTCTCCTCGTCTTCTTGGCTAATTTATTGAAACTGTTCTCCTTATATTTATTACTGGATTGGTTGGAATTGATTGCTCTAACTTTTGTTTCTGATTTTGTATTTATAGAGATTTGCATATACCAGGTCTCTCACCAGAAGGATTGCTTCTAAAGTACACTTGAAAAATGCAGCCTACCTCAGATGCTGAACCTGTTTTTAGTGCAAGGTAATCCCACCATGCATCTCACGAGGTATTCCATGCTTGTCTTCTAATGAGTGGTTAAGATGGACTGCTTACAAGGTTGAACCACATAGTGCTATAAACAATTAGTTCCGAAGGCATCTTTACTGTCCCATCAATTGAATTGTTCAGTGGCTTTGCCATAAAAATTACTAAATCTATTACATAAATCCTGTTATACTTGTATCTTGTTTTACATAATAATTTATTAGCAACAGGCTCTCTGATGGGATGTCTGGAGTTCTTTTTGTTGATCACCCAAGATATGTAAAGGGCCCAATATAGGTTCATTGTGGGAGAATGGAATTGGTTTCTCTTAGCCCCCTATTAAGGTGCTGCCTTTAATGGTTGATAATATCTTTAGTTAATCTTTTTCAACAACACACATTTTCATCACTAAAGTGTTTTTTTCTGTGTCTTTCTGCTGAAGTGACTATCGGTGTTCTTCTGCTGCATCTACCCTAGAACCTAGTAGAGGGTTTTATCTAGCTTTTTATGTGCCTTTGTTGTCTTCTTTTGGTGATGCAAATGACAATTACATACTTCGAAGATGGTTCTGCTTAATCTTTGATGGTTTATAATCCCTTGGAAGATACTCCTTGGTGATGTTTGTGTAAAATTTGAATATTGAGTCAGATAATAGGCTTTTAGATTTATATTTACAATTTGTTGTGGCTAGAGAAGATGAAAAAGCTTTGGCTAATATATTGTGTACTGGTTTGTTGAGGCAGAGACCTTGTTAGTTCTTAAATAGTTAAGCTGCACTTTGGTGGGTGTGTCCTCAAGAATCAAGACCCGGGTCCTTTGGGGCCCAAAAGATTAATGAAGGTGACTATTGTATCTTCTTAATCGCCTTTCTAGGTCCATGATTATCAATGATTTAAAGAGGCAAGGTTTATGGACTTTAATCATGATTATCCATGATTATTAACAAATTAGGTACTAATTATATATGGCAAAAACTTGTTTTGATGGTTGAGCCTCTGCGTCCATTTTGTATATTTTTTGAGGATGCATTGGCAATTTGATTGTTATCCCTTTTTTTTTTGCGATGGTCAATCTACTTGTATTAGGTGGAATGAATGGTTATATTTTATCACAAATGGATTTATTGGTATATGGATGATTATGACTACATTAAATGAATAGGTTGAACTATTGGCATTGATGAACTAATTACAGGTTAAAGACAAATTCAAATGATTTATTGATGTATGTATGACTTTTTGAATGAAATATGTTATTGAATGCAACTTCTTTGATGTACCAACAGGTCCAAATAATAGAGCAATTTTAGTTTAGAGTAGACTATTTTATGAATGCATGCACAGGTTTTTTATGGATGAGTACATTGAGTAGACCTATGAACAAATTATATGATGAATGAGCAGGTCGAAATAATTAAGCATTTCTTACTCTTTTTAAGTAAAATTTTTGAATGAGCAAGTTTAATAACACTATCATGCCACGTGGAAAGTTCAATCATATGTGTCATACATTTGGGGGGTGCAAGTTGTCATAAAAGTAAATTACATGCATTTTTTTAGTTGAGAAAATTTTTCTCAGCAAACAAACACTAGAAAGTGGATTTTCTCACAAAAATTTTCTCAACAAACAAACACATTAAAACTAACTGAGAAAATAAATTTTCCTTTCTCAGTCCAATTTTCTCAGCAATCAAACAGACCCTTAGGGATTGGGGATGGAGAATAACCTTTATCCTCAGAAGGGATTAAGGTCAGAGACGACGATTTATTTCAAATTCGAGATTGGGGACAGAGAATATGATCCCCGCCCCATTGCCATTCCTACAAATGGTGATATTTTTTTTATACTCTTGTGTTTTTAAGGCTACACAATAGGGTAGGCCATCCCAAGTCTCCGCTATAAATAGATGGATACCTCACCAACCAAGTCACCATTAGCCAAGGATCCCAAACATTAATAGTGCAATCCGACTGCTCCCAACTGGAGGTGATCTGGCTTCTAGTAGACGACGAACTCAGATGATCTACAAAAAGCGAATCAAAGAACCCAGGGTTGCTTACCCGACAAGGTTGCTCCAATGCTTAAGTTAGTACTTGGTTGCGAGCTGATAATAGCTTAGAATGCAAGAGGGATAGAGAGCAGAGATTACGTGTATCTTTCACCCCCGGGGGGTGGAGCCTTTGCGGGTTTCGCGGAGCGGTTCCGGGATCCTCATCACGATGAGGTCCGTTTTCGCGTTAATTGGGGATAACGCTGCCAACTGATAAGATTCATCACTTCCGCCTGAATCGAACAGGGGAGATAATGTTAGTTGTTACGAGGCGTGATTCCGTGGGGCACAGAATCTGGTGGCGAGATCTTCGGGGTTTCCATGCAGTGGTCGGTCAATATTACCCGAGCTAGTGCCCTTTGGATCCGACCTGTTACGAATACCGAAGTGCCTTGGGACCGAGGTGGTTTGGTTATTCGAGCTCGATGGGTTGCAGACTTGGTGCATCAGACTGAGCTGTCATCCTGCTAGTTAGGTCGTGTCCACGTGTCCCCCTATTACTAAGTCGGGCCAAAGCACCCTACATCAGATACCTCACCAACCAAGTCACCATCAACCAAGATCCCAAACATTAATATCAAATACAACCTAAATAGAAGCAAAAGTGGATGAACAAGTATAGGAGACCAAAGAATGGTGGTCATAACACATATGATATGACTTTGTTGTAGATTCATCATAAATCCAATAATAGTCAATAACATATTCTATATCTTGTGTATGGATAGCACACTAACATGCTATGACTTTAACAATAAATGTTTGTCCGAATGATTGTTTCTAAGATTATGCACATCATATTGTATATAACTTCATAATAAACGAGTCTAAAGAGAAGCTTTCACATAGAGAGAGAATGGAAGGTCCTCGCAGCATGGCATGGCACAGACCTATGCAGGCTCGGGCTGACCCCCTAAAGTATCCCAAGGGAGGGAAGCATGGCCCGACATGACCCGATTTACACCTCTAGCAAAATCTATATTGTATCAATTTTCATAGATTGTTTATAGATTTTGCCTAATTGTAACTTTGAAATTTTTTAGATATTTCAACTAGGTAAGATAAGCAAATTAATTTGGTGTAATTTAATTAGTTGTCATAGTTAATTTAGTTAAGGTAACTTGATCATGGTAAATTAAATAAATTATTAACTTAATTAATCTAATTACATACTAAAATTACATTAAGCACTCAAAATTTTAAAAATATACAATTACAATTAATAACCTTAAACTAATTAATAAATTCAACAATACATTAAGTGAAATCAAGTAATTTAATATACATTTTACAAGTGTATACCCTTGTAGGGGAGGGGGAGGGAGAGAGAGGGGAAATAGGTATTTAATGGGATTTAATTAATAGATTATCAAGGAAAATGTTCTCTATCTCTAAATGGGCTATAATAGATATATTGGCATTTTTATTTCATTATTTTTTTTAGTTTGCATCATCTATTTTTAGTTGATTTGTTTGTAGGATACTTCCATGGTGGCACCATATATCCATAAAGTAATTAGGTAATATTTATTTAGAATATTTTTGCTCTTTAATAATATTAAATTATATAAATATTATTTTTGACATTAATTTAATTTATATATTTTCTTTAAAATTTTTGTATGATGTGAGCTTCAAAATTTGCAACTAAGGACAAATTTTACTTTTCTCATTTGCTGTTATGGTAAATTATCAATTCACTAGCCCCTGCGAACATAACACTAGTAAGTAGTAACAATAACAAGAGTCCACATCGTCTATGCTTGGAATCAAAGAATTCTTCCTTCAAGTCATTATCTTATTGCCATGTTAAAACTGGGTTACCTACAATTATATAATTAACAATATATAAAAAGACTAATGTTTTCTTATATTTTAGAGAAATTTTCATTTTATCCCATCTCAAAAATTTTATAAATAATATATATATAATGGTAAATTTTATAGATAACACATATGGAAATGCACGTGCAAATGGTAAATTTTATAGATAAAAATACAGCCGTTATCGAGCTATATGTTGTTGACGGTTGACAAAAGTATCTAACCATTCCATCCAGAACGTGCAAATGCACGTGCCACTCACGTAATAATTATCAACAAGAAAAGCAATCCTCAGTAGCAAGTGGAAGATTGAATGCTAAAACAACGAGTTCCGATCATCAGTACAGAAAGATCCAAACCAGCCATGTCCTTCGTGCAACACTCCATTTCCACTCTATTTCCACTCTGCTTCCTTCATCTCTTCTATGGATTCTTACACCTTAGTTTCTGCTTCCATCTACTGTCTCCATCTGGTCAATCATGTTCATGGCCTCTGCTCTTCTCTGATAAGTTTCTAATCTGGGTCTCTACCTCATCGCATCGATGGCAGCGACTACTTTATTCGTTCTCGTAGCCTTACTATTCGTTCCTGTACACGCCCAATCACAATCCAGTGAAGAAGGCTTCATCTCTGCAGTCATATCCCAGAAGGGTCTTGATTTCTCCAAGGATATATTGGTAGACCTGGCAATTACCTCTCTAGCGCCTCTTAGCTTGCCCCAAATCCAGAAGACTGTGAAAATCCCCTTAGTGGGTAATGTTCATATAGTTCTATCCAATATCACGATCTATAGGGTCGATGTTTCTGCATCAGAGGTGAAGCCTGGCGATACCGGTATAACAATTGTTGCTTCGGGTGCCACCGCAAATTTGAGTATGAATTGGTATTATTCCTATGGTACCTGGTTCATCCCTATTGTTGTTTCGGATAAAGGCCATGCCTCTATTCAGGTATACCCCGAGAAGGCTTTTCACTTTGCCCTGTCCTCCAATATCTAGAGATGTTGTTGAAGTTATTGGCTTCTATTTTAAGTTTTTTAATCTTTTTTTATCCTTTTTCAAGTTTGCAGCTTTAGATTTAATTCCAGATTAATAATGTGTTGTGAAATTTGTAGTTTTAATTAATGGATACTTTCATGGACGGAATCAAGCTTGTGTAAATAATGATTACTGGATTCAAATTATTTTGTTTGTTTTTGTTTTCCGTCTTGCTTCAACTAATAAGATTGATAATCAATTGAATAATGTGATGGTTTTGCGAATAATGGTTATGGATGTTGGGCTACCAAATGCAATGATTCAACCATTGTTTTGGGGACGTGAACATAAAATAGAAGTGAACACCTGAAACTGCTGTATATGGAATTAGCATTATATTACCACTTGGGGTCATAATAAGTTTCAGCTCCTACTACCTTGCAAAAGTTATATTTATTAAGATAATTTCAAGGAATGAAATATTATGCCTTAGGTGGTCACTTCTATTGTTTTCCTACTGTAAACATTGACATTCCTTTGTGACAAAAATCTTGAGGCTTCATGGTTCGTAATATCTGAGCACTCTGAAATATAACTGTCAATGCCTGCACTGCATGAATTACTTAATTTAGTCATGTAAGGTTAGGATTTAGGTGCCACGTAATTTCTTGAACTCCTACAACTGATTATGGGACCATGATATCCAATTGCCAGTCATAGACGGATAGAACACTCAACTGGTTATGAACCCTTTCATCTATTCCAGGTGAGGGGGCTTGTTAGATTCTTTTTTTTCCCCTTTCTTGGACTAGCAATTGGGCATGCATTTTGTTGCTTTGCACAAGCAATACTCAAGGTCTGCCAGCTACCTTTTCAAAGCTTTTCTATTCTTTCCTCCTACATGATTATGTCATCATCTTCAATGTATCTTTCAACAAAGGGAAACTGATGAGTGCTGCTTCTAGGTAAGGTTGAAGGCCTGGAAGTAGGGCTAACTTTGGGTTTGGAGAATCAAGAAGGAACGCTGGAGCTGTCTCTCATGGAATGTAGTTGTTTTGTTAAAGAGATATCTATAGATTTAGATGGTGGAGCATCTTGGCTTTATCAAGGGTAAGTTAATTTTTTTTTCAGAATTTGGTTTTGTTTGAAATAATGTTGTATCTCACCTTTTTTTCCTTAAAGTTTTTATTGATGTTTTCATCTAGTGTTGGCAGTCTTGGTTCTATTTTGTCCACCATTTGGAGAGGCTATTAAAGCCATGAAATAGTTTTTTAGATGTGTAGGATCCACCATACATTAGATCTAGGATCTATTGGAGCAAAAACCCAGATTGTATAATCTTAACATGTATGAGCGAAGTGGGTAAGCTTTAGGCTGCTGTTGTAAATTGAGTGCAGGCTTCTTGTATAGTTGGGCTTTTCCCCATTATTATTAAAAATTATGAAGTATTGTTTCTTATCAAAAGAAAAACATGTATAATTAGAGACAGTGTGGCAAAGAATGCAGAAATAAATAAAGAAGATTTATGGATCTTGTAATTAGTGAATACATTAATCAAATAAGCCGATTTTAATCCAGTGGGTTTCCTTGTCTGCACCCATAAATGGTGGTTCCCAATCTTAAAGCTTAGTTGCATGTATGCATGCAACAGAGGAAGGCAGGGCAGCCTTCAGTCCTCCCATCCTGATGCTATCATTTGACGTCAAGTATTGCATTCTCTAACAATTTGTTAATAAGTGTTAAAATAATTTAGTTGCTGATGTTAGGGTCTGTTTGGCTAATTAAAATGTTTTTTATTTCGTTTTTTCTTTCTGTTATGTCTGTTATTGTACTCAGGGGCACAAGGGTCTTTTCCCTTGTTATTTCTGCCGCCCTATATATATTAAAATAAAGGCTGGCACCGTCAGCACTGTTACATTGCAAAACCCTTCATTCTTCTCTCCTCTCTTCTCTTCTCTTCTTCTCCTCTTCTCTTCTCTTCTTCTCCTCTTCTCTTCTCTTCTATTCCTCTTATTTCTGGCCGGCCATACTGTCAAGATGGTATCAGAGCGGGAATACTGATTAAAGAGAGCAGATCGAACAACCTTACTGAGAGAATAGATCAAACAGACTTGCTGAACTTGGGTGGAACAGAAATCTGATTCTGGACTGAAAAAATAGCTCTACAACTGGTACAGTTTTCCTTGTTTTCTCTTCTTTACCCTCCTTGGTCATGTGCCGAGTGAAAACCCTACGAGTCTGGGCGGCTGAATGCTGTCGAATTTGTATAACCCTGGTTTTTCTTGGATCATGTGATCCTGTTCATGTGTTAAGACAACTGTAGGTCAAGGATGACCTGTCTTCTCAATGATTTGATTTGACTATAAGTAAGAAGGATCTCTCCTGCTGATCAGTGGCTGTTAGACATTCTAGAATTCTGGTAGGTTGGGACTGTTAAAACTATACAGGTCTGAAATCTGCCGAATACTACCTCTGTTTTGTCCGGAATTTGGTACTGTTTGTGCTCAACCTGGTTGTTAAACCCAAGTGTGTGGGTGTGGACTGAGTGGAGCATTGTTTTGTGGAGTAAGGAGGGGTCCTAAGTCCGGTGTTTGGGACTGATTATCTGTTTGACCATGTCGACTGAGAATTCTGCTACTTCAGAGATTTCAGGGAGCCACAATGGAGTGAGTGGGGGAATGGATATGAGCTTTCCCATGGCTGTTATTCCCTTTGATGGTCTGAATTACCTTGAGTGGTCTAGGGGAATAAAACTATATATCACTGCTAAGGGGAAAATAGGATACATCAATGGGAGAGTGAAGGAACCGAAGTATGGAAGTGTTGAGCATGATAGGTGGAACTAAGAGAACAGTATGGTGATGTCTTGGCTCTTGGTTTCAATGCTGCCACAAGTAAGGAAGACTTTTATGTGGGCTGAAACTGCTTGTGAGATATGGGAACAAGCGAAGTCCACATATTCAGAGCAGAGACACTATGCCAAGATATATCAACTGCAAGCTGAATCCTCTACTTGCAATCAGGGGGAGAGGAGCCTCTCGATGTACTATTCTGATTTGACATCAATATGGAAAGAACTTGATCACTATCAGAATGTGAATTGGAAGTGTGATGAAGATGCAAAGGCCTATAAGTCACTTGTATCTCAGCAACGAGTGTTTGCCTTCCTCCTAGGGCTGAATCCTTCGTATGAGTCCATCAGGGTGCCTTGGTGCAGTCAGAAGAAAGCAAAAGAAGTGTGATGAATGATGTAGAAGGGGAGTCAGTTGCCCTAGCTGTCCGGGGAAATTTAGATACAAATGTCGGAGGTGGTTTTAAAAAGAGTGACACTCTGAAAAAATCAGATGATAAGAGCAAGCTTTGGTGCACTCACTACCAGAAGACACGACACACGAAAGATACATGTTGGGATTTCCATGGAAAACCTAAATGGGCACAGGATTTGGGTAAGAAGTCAGCACCTGATCAGGGCAAGAAACCAGGCCAGCAGAATCAAAAAAGGTATAACTCAGCTAATATGGCATCGACAGAGACTAGTCCTTTGGTAACTCAGGAGAAGCATCCCAGTTCTGACCCTAAGGAAGATATTATCAACTCTTTCCGTGAACATTTGGAATTGTATGGTAGGACTCCCCGCCGGATGGATTCTGGTCCTACTCTCTTTACCTCGTTTGCGTCTACATCAGGTAATGCCATAGCCTTCCATGTGTCATCTCATACTACTGATTCTCCTTGGATTATTGACTCCGGAGCCTCAAATCACATGACCGGTAAGTCAAATTTGTTTCAGACATATAACCTTCTCTCTGGGAGAGATAAGGTAAGACTGGTTGATGGTTCTTTTTCTACCATAGCTGGCCGAGGTACCATACCTCTCCCACTTGGCCTTACTCTTCCTAATGTAGCATGTTCCGAAATTACCTATTAATTTGTTGTCTATTAGTAGTTTGACTCACTCCTTGAACTGCTCAGTCACTTTTTTTCCGTCTTCATGTGTGTTTCAGGATTTGACCTCGGGGAAGACGATTGGTAGAGGAAGCATGGTGGATGGTCTCTACGTGTTGGAGAATAATGCTGGTCTAGTGGCGACAGAGTCCATGAGTTCGTCAAGTGAGAGTCAAGCCTATTTATGGCATAGTCATTTAGGTCATATTTCTTTTGAGTCGTTAAAAGTTATGTTTCCAAAGTTGTTTGAGTCCTTGTCAGTGAGTCAGTTACAGTGTCAAACTTGTCAGTTGAGTAAGCATTGTAGAAGTTCTTTACCTTTACGAAATAAAATATCTAAATTTCCATTTCATATTGTTTATTCTGATGTTTGGGGCCCTGTTACTCTACCTACTGCGGTTGGCTATAAGTACTTCATTACCTTGATTGATGATTATTCTAAATACACTTGGTATTCACTCAGTTCCAAATGGAAATCCATATCTTCCAGTCGGACAATGCGAAGGAATATTTCCATAGTGATCTCACAAAGTTTTTTGCTTCGAGTGGGTCACTTCAACGAAGCTCTTGTGCCAGGACACCCCAACAAAATGGTGTGGCTGAATGGAAGAACCGTCACCTTCTCGAAGTCGCTCATGGCTTATTGATTCATATGAATGTGCCAAAACAGTTTTGGATGGATGTAGTCTTGTGTGCGACATATATCATCAATCGCATGCCCTCTTGGCTACTAGAGTATAAGACCCCACATCAGCTCTTGTTCCCTACAGCCCCGTTGTCCACCATTCCGATGCGTGTTTTTGGGTGTCGTTGTTTTGTCCATAACCTGTCCCCTACTCGTGATAAGCTTGATCCTCGGGCTATTCCTTGTGTTTTTCTTGGTTACCCTTTATCTCAAAAGGGGTATCGCTGCTATGATCCCATTGCTCACAAGTACTATGTTTCCATTGATGTCTCATTCTTTGAGAATCAACCTTTTTTCTCGGTTTCTCCTCAGGGGGAGAGTAGGGTTGAGGAGAAACAGGCGACGAATCAAATTCAACTACCTCCTTTACTCGATCCTCCTCCATTCCGGATTTTTCATCGTCTCTATAAGAGCCAGCAGAGTTCAAGAGCCGTGGAGCCTGACATTACGCAACCAACATCATCGGATTCACCCGAGGCAGATCCGTCTCATCAGCTAGGTACACTTGCTCCCATTGATATATCTGTTCATCTAAATGTTGATTCACCTGTCACCAATGATCTTAATATTCCTATTGCTAAGAGGAAGGGTGTTAGGTCTTGTACCACTAATCATCCTATCTCTAATTTTGTGTCCTATGAGCATGTTTCGCCTTCATATCGTGCCTTTCTCTCTTCTGTGGGCAGTGTCCCCGTTCCTAAGACTGTGGTAGAAGCTTTGTCTAAACCTGAATGGACAAATGCAATGCAGGAAGAAATTGATGCTTTACACAAAAATGGCACTTGGGAGTTGGTAGACCTTCCTGAAGGGAAGGAACCAGTGGGGTGCAAGTGGGTGTTCATAGTGAAACACAAGGCTGGTGGAATTGTTGAAAGGTACAAGGCTAGACGGGTAGCAAGAGGCTTTACACAGGTATATGGAGTGGACTATGCACAGACTTTTGCTCCAGTAGCCAAGATGAACTCTATCAGGATTCTTCTTTCCTTGGCAGCAAATCTTGACTGGGATCTTCACCAATTGGACATCAAAAATGTTTTCTTGAATGGTGACTTGGAAGAGGAAGTGTACATGACCCAACCCCCAGGGTTCTGTGCCAAAGACAGTGAACAAAAGGTGTGCAGGTTAAAAAAATCTCTATATGGGTTGAAACAATCACCTCAGGCTTGGTTCAGTAAGTTTCATTTAGAAGTTCAACAGATGGGGTTCAAACAATGCCAGTCAGATCATACTCTATTGTGAAAAGAGGTGACGGTAAAATTGCAACTCTTATTGTGTATGTGGATGACATAGTGATCACAAGAGATTGGGAGGCTGAAATCTGGAGACTGAAAAACTTCTTAGCCACTAAATTTGAGGTGAAGGATCTAGGCCCCTTACGATACTTCCTTGGAATTGAAGTTGCCCGCTCTCACAAGGGCATCTTTATTTCCCAACGGAAATATGTACTAGATCTACTAGAAGATACAGGCAAGTTGGGGGTAAAACCATTTGATTCACCTATTGAACCTAATTACCATCTGGGAGACAGTCAGGGAGAGTTTTTGAAAGATGTAAAGATGTTCCAGAGACTCGTGGGGAGACTTTTGTATTTGTCTATGACCAGGCCTGATATTGCCTATGTAGTGGGTGTCCTTAGTCAACTCATGCACAGCCCTAGGACAACTCACTTTGAGGCTGCAGAGAGGATCTTGAGATATCTCAAGAAGTTTCCTGGAGCTGGTTTGTTGTTCCAGAAACACAGTCACTTAAAAGTGGAAGTATATACTGATACAGATTCGGCAGGAGCAGTCAATGATCGAAAGTCTACCAGTGGGTATCGTGCCTTTGTAGGAGGAAACCTTGTCACATGGAGAAGCAAAAAACAAAGTGTTGTGGCTAGAACTAGTGCTGAAGCAGAGTATAGAGCAATGGCTCATGGAGTTGCGGAAATCATGTGGATAAGAAATCTGTTAGGTGAACTGGGTTTCACAGTGATCCATCCTATGTCACTCTACTGTGACAATAAAGTTGCCATCAATATTGCTGCTAATCCAATTCTGCATGATAGGACGAAACACATTGAAGTGGACAAGCATTTTATTAGAGAGAAACTTGAAAGTGGAGAAGTGTGTACACCATATGTCAGCTCAGAAGAACAACTTGCAGATATCTTCACCAAAGGTCTTCATCATGTGCGGCACAAAGATTTGTGTGACAAGTTGGGCATGATTGACATCTATGCTCCAACTTAAGGGGGAGTGTTAAAATAATTTAGTTGCTGATGTTAGGGTCTGTTTGGCTAATTAAAGTGTTTTTTTTTCGTCTTTTCTTTCTGTTATGCCTGTTATTGTACTCGGGGGCACAAGGGTCTTTTCCCTTGTTATTTCTGCCGCCCTATATATATTAAAATAAAGGCTTGCGCCGTCAGCACTGTTACATTGCAAAACCCTTCATTCTTCTCTCCTCTCTTCTCTTCTCTTCTTCTCCTCTTCTCTTCTCTTCTCTTCCTCTTATTTCTGGCCGGCCATACTGTCAAGAATTAGAAACTAATTGTATTTTTCTGTGTAACCTTCTCTATTTTCATTCCCATGCTTGCTAAGTTGGCCATGCATTTGTTAGGCATGTGATGTAGATGGTGAACAGGGAGTACATGTTTCTTAAATAACCAGCTCGGATGTTCTTATTTTAGTTGCCCAACCCTACATTGCAAACAGTGTACCTGGTGACCCAGTTGAAGAGGAATTTCAAGAAGGGGATTATAACAAGTGAAGATAATTGGAAGATTTGACTTTGTGGGCAGTGTTAGAGATGTACATGAAGGAAGAACTGAAAAAAAGAGATAAATAGATAAATGAATTGGGAGAATTTTTCTCCTGGTCCAAGAAACCAAAATCCAAGAAATGGATAGGACAATGGGTGTGGTTTCCATCTTACAATGCCTTCAAAGCATGATGTCATGGATTAAGGAAACTGTATGTGCTTGGAGGGGGTTCAGCTTCTATCAGGGCAGAGTCCATGCATGCACTGTTCGCGCAGAATGAGGACATGCCACGTGTTCTTTCTCTCGTGCATGTGCTTGAAACGTGCGAAATGGATTAAACGCCCATTAGCTTCTATTCATTCCATTCCACTTCCTGCTCCTCTCTCGCCAGACACACTGAACTGAACCAGGCCTGTTTACTCTCACTCTCTCCCTCTCCAACCGGCGGCGACCAACATCCATCATCGGCAACTGTTAACACCGGCTACCAGAGAAAAACCCAGGTAGAGCAATGATTTTTGGAGAAAACCTGCTTTATAAGGGAATACAAATACAGTCTAAGAGCGAAATTTTTCAGAGTAAGAATGATGGAGACCCAAGTGGGGTTCTCTTGCTTTACATGTCAAGAAAAGGTATATTCACCCATGTCAATGATGAAGTTAACATGAAATACCTTTTCATCCATGTCAAGATGGAGACCCAAGTGGGGTTCTCTTTTCAGTTCGTTAACATGAAAAATCTATACTAATGAAGGGGAAGCAGAGTTGGTATGAAAAATACCAATAGTGGAATGGAACAAAGCGATCGAGATCCAAGACTAGCTTGAAATCGAAATTAAAGGTTGGTATGTTTAATTTTTGCGCAACTCTATCACATAACTGTTAAAAGCAGAGCACATAACTTGAAAGTTAGCGAATTCAGTAGCTTTGGCCAAGCCCTCAAACTCTTTCTCAGTTCTCTCTTTTCCTCCAGGATTATGTGCCAACATAATATTGTCAGGTTGGAAGACACCGTTAGCAGCGAGGTTAGTGTCTGGGGATACTGGAAGAATTGATTCTATGATGATCACCTTCCCCTTGTCTGGTAATGCTTGATAGCAGTTTCTCAAAATTTTCAAGCAGTGTGCATCGCTCCAATCATGGCATATCCACTGCAGAAGAATATTTAAACACACAATATGACTACAGGAGTCAGTTGTGCTTTATGATCATATAAGTATTCTTTAATTTTGAGGTAAAAAGGAGAGAAGCAGGAGAGATTCTAATTGTTCAGATAGATGAGGTATACATGGCTATAAGTTAACTGTATATATAAAAGGATGAACTGAAAATAATAAAAAAAATATTACTTTCATGAAAATGGCATGTTTATCAGCATGGAGTATATATAGGAGGTAGGTTAATTACTTATGATGATAGGAGGGTGCATCTTGTATGACGTGAGGGAGATCAAAGTTAATGGCATTGATACAAGGGTACTTGGAAGTGATCATACTGAGTGTGGCTCCAGTTCCACCACCAACGTCCACAACTGAGTTGAAACTCTCGAATCCCTTGTACTTGTCAAGAATTTCTCCATGGTTATGGTAGAGTGGTGTGACATTCCTTTGTTAAACACTTCCCACTCCTCTCTGGTCACTGGTGATGGCTGTTGGTCGCCACCGGTTAGAGAGGGAGAGAGTGAGAATGAACAGGTCTAGTTCAGTTTGGTGTGTCTGGCAAAAGAGGTGTGGGAAGTGGAATGGAACGAGTAGAAGCTAATGGCATTTAATCCATGTTACACATTCAATCATGCACATGAGACAAAGAACACATGGCGCGTCCTCATGCTGCGTGAACAATGCGCAAATGGACTCTGCCCTGATAGAAGCCAGACTCACTTGGAGGCTCTCATGGCTTACTGGATCTCCCCTAGAACCAAAAACCTGGAGGATGACTACAATTTTTTTGGACTGGTATCATGCCTTGGTATATTATTAAAACATTCCTAGGAAGGTGAGCCTTTCGAGAAAAGCTGTTTAGTATCCATGCATCATGGGGAATCCCATAGTTTGTGGGAAGAACTAGAAGGTAAAATAACAGTAGCATGAAGGCTCTTGAGATGACTATTGGTTGTGGTTTAAGAGATATTCTCAAGTTCTGCAAACTAACCTTGCAGACTGCATATAAGAAGGGAATTCACCATGTATTTTTTTATGTATGCTCTTATATTTTTATGTAATGTTGTTTTCTTTATGTTAATTCTTTAGTACTGCCAGCCTTCTTGTATTATGGTAAGAATATGAGAGAGCTACTTCTCATGGAGAGAAAGAAGGAAAGTAGGTTTTTAGAGGCTAAGGCTTAGGTTCATAAGCCAACTGACTAGTTTGCTAGACAAGGATAATAGAATCCATTAGCCTTGGTGCTATGATAATGGAATTCATTACATTGTGATTCTTGATCCTAAGTTGCCTTGAATAAGAGACCATTGGCAACTAGTGTTTAATCAATTTCTGTATTATCTCAATAGCTTTATTTGGTGTCCTCTCTAATATCAATGTCTTAAAGGAGTAAGACCTTGATCTGCCATCTTCTAGATCCCTTGGTGAGAGATTGAATCAGAAATTGTTCATGTAGAAGAATTTTCTTGTCCTACTGGGCAATAGGATTATAGGATCACTTTGGTCAAATTAGTATTTTGCCATTCTCCTGTTTATTACTTGTCTGTTGCTTTAGCTTCCCAAAAAGGTTATGAAAATGACTGGAAAAGCTAGTGATTTTTTTTTCATGACTATAGTAAAGAGAAGCAAGATCATCTTATCAGCTCAGAAACAATGAGAATGATTAGGTGGAGTGTTTGGAAGAGAAATGCAACTGGATTTGGCAGCTGGTTGTGGTGACTCCTCATGGAACCTACCAACTTAGTACATAGAGAAACAATCATCCAAACAGGTCGAACTCATAGCACTCAGTGACTACTAATCTTTTTTTTTTTATGAGTAATTGACCACTGATCATTTACCTTGAATATTCACCAGTTGTGTTCTTTCCACTTTCTCACCTTGTATCACAAATTAAGTAGGGAATTTAGACAAGATCAAGTTTTGGGAAAACTTTTGGTGGATGGATTTGGTTCAACTCTTATTATATGCTGTTTCTTTGTTCAAGAAAGAGCCTATTGTGAATTTTGTCCCTCTCTAGTGCCTTACCTTGGGACTTGTATTTTCAAAGGGGTCTGAGAGAGTAGGAGCTTCACTCTGTGGCTAGCCTCTTGCAAATCTTCAAAAGTGTGTGCTTAGACCCTTTCTCTTTTGACAGGAGTATTTGGTGTCCTCACTTGTTTGGATCTTTTACTTGTGCCTCTTATTTCTCTTCTCTATGCCCCTCTTGGTCCAATCTTGTCTTTCATCCTAAATAATTTTGGAGCAAGCCCATTCCTCCAGAAGTGGGTGCTTAATACATTGGATTTGCTACAAAAGAGAAGGCTTTCTCTCTGTTTACCTCCAAACTGGCATGTCCTCTGTAAAGCTGATGGGGAGAATTGTTACCACCTCTTGATTTCTTGTCTGGACCTTGCCTTGGGAGCTACACAGGCCTTTTGACTCTACCACCTTTAGCTGGCTCAAGAGGAGGGGAAGACTTCTCTAGAGAAGCACAGCGGCAGCCTTAATTTGGACCATTTGGGATTAAAGAAACACCAGAATTTTCCTAGAGAAGTAAAGAAACTTGGAAGCAATGATGGAATGTATTGTAACAAGGGTTTAGACATAGGGTGAAAACCTTGCACATTTTTTCACCCTTCTCCTTTGATGATATTTGAGGAATTGGAATGCTGTAGCAAATAGCTCATCAAGAAAAAGAAGACTTGTCTCCATTTGGTCTCCACCTGAAACTGAGTTTGTTAAGCTTAACTTTGATGGTAGCAGTCAAGGAGATCCGGGTCCTTCAGGCATAGGGGGTGCACTTAGAGATAAGGATGGCTGTATGTTAGCTTTATTCTCAGGCCCTGCTAGGGAGGGTGATTCAATTAGATCTGAGCTCTTTGCTGCTCTGCAAGGAATTCAGCTAGCAAGACAGTTGAATATTGAGAATTTAATCATTGAAGGAGACTCTAAGGTGGTGACAAGATGGCTGAAGAACCCAGAAAAAAGTAATTTGGGCCTACAAGGATGATTTGAAAAGGTTTAAATGGTTGACTAGCAATAAGACGCTTTGGCATTGAGTAATGTGGGAAAGAAGATTGGCCAATGGATTAGCAGATGCTTTAGCCAAACAGAGGTTGCACCTCACACCTCTCGGTGGGTCTTTGTAAATTATTCTCTTTTTTAATAAGATTCCTTATTTTTTATCTTAAAAAAAAAAGATTTGGTTCAACTCTTACCCTTAAATTTATTATTGTCTAATCAACAAGTCTATAAGCAGTTCTCCTTATCATATGCATAGCTCTGATCCCAGAAGAGTGAGAAGCTTCCTGCAGCTGGTAAAGATCTAACTTCCCTTAAAGTATGATGTAGATGTAGGTACCAAGGACCAACTCACTACCACCTCAAAGTCTCCCTCCTAGAAAATAACTGCCCTAATCTGACTAGCAGAAGGCTATTCTTATGCCACGTGCCAAACATAAATTTGAGCTACAACTTGCATTCACATGGGAAATGAGAAAACATTAGAATGGCATAGGAGTTATCATGGGCCAGGCTGGACTTAGCACCTAACCTATGTATACATATACATATACAGGCCCAGACCTGTATATACATATTCTGGGCATGATGCAGGCCTGTGCTGGGCTTGGACACTAAACCTAAGCTCAAGCCTGGAAATTTGCAGGCCAGGATAGGAATGATACCCCTAGGCATGACTATTTCCTTCCAGTTAAGTGGTCTTGTACCTTTCTTATTTGTGATAGTCTAACTGAAATGGGGCCATCCTTTTCTACTATAATGGCCTTTATATCATTTTCTTGTCTTGATTGATCTTCTTAGTTATTTTTTCATATGATTCTCCTATTTTGCAGATTGGTGGATTTTTTTGAAGGGCAAATAACTTCTTCAGTGGAAAATGCTATTACCAAGAATATGAAAGAGGGGGTCTTGAAGCTTGATTCCTTGTTTAATACTTTCCCAAAAGAAATACCAGTGGATGAGATTGCTGCTCTGAATATCGCTTTTGTTAATGATCCTATGTTGACTGATTCTTCCATTGGGTTTGAGATTGATGGGTTGTTTGTAGCAGCAGATAAGGCTGTAAATCACGGATATTATCATAAAATTTCAAAATCGTCAGTTTCCTGCAAAGGTCCACCTAAAATGCTAGAGATTTCAATTGATGAAGCAGTATTTAACTCTGCATCAGACATATATTTCAATGTAAGTTTCCTAGTTTATGAATATAAATTTCCCTTTTATGATTAATTGCAGTTACAGAATTCCTGAGTGGTGCTCATTTGAATAAAGGGCACCAAATGATGCTCATCATGTTTGCATGTGTAATTAATTGCTTGGGGTCATAACTGCTCAGAATTGAGTTTTTTTTTCTCGTGAGTTAAATTTGGCCTTAAACTTCACTATGAAACTTCCTTTTTTTTTCTTTTTGTTGTGTGGAGGGTGCATTGACTAGTGTTTTCTATGCATTTTAAGCTACTTACTGTTAATTATCCCTTGTAAATCTTGGGGACATAGACAAATAAATGAGTAATCAATTTTAATCATGCTACTTTACCTGACTGCCTTTAAAAGTTCATTCTGTGGGTGATCTATAGATATATAAAAAAAATTAAGCTCTGTGGGTGGATTGAGAAACTTGTGAGGTGAGAAACCCAAGCTAAACAGGGTTAAGACAGTGGTGGTATAAGCTAATACTACTCTCACTGAGTACTTGAGCACATCATCCATCAAGGTCTAGGCTGGCTAGCCTATGATTAATATAGTCAATGTAGTTTAGTTGTATCTGTCAAGGAATCAAGGTTGGAAGTCTTGTACTAATAACACTTTTTATTGATCAGGGAGATTTTATGCACTGGACTGTGGACAAAGTACCGGATCAGTATATTTTAAACACTGCTGGCTGGAAATATATTGTTCCTCAACTGTACAAGAAATACCCAGACAAGGACATGAATCTGAATATTTCTTTATCTTCACCTCCACTAATAATGATTTCACCTGATAATATCAATGCTACCATTTATTCAGATATGATACTTGATGTTTTGGATGATAATAAAACAATACCAGTTGCATGCATATCAGTGGTAAGCTCAATATTTGATAAGCTTATTTTCATTTCCTTTTGTATATACTTGATTTATGATTCTTGTTATGCTTATTCCTTTTAGTTCAATCTGCAGGGTACGATTATTCTATAAAATTGATTGCATATTTGCATATATAAATTTTCACCTTCCTAGACAATTCTCCAGTAGTTTGTGTACCTATCTTCCCTACTGGTACACAGGGTGCTCAAAAGAGATGCCTTCTCGTCCACTCACTTAACCTGTGGTTTTACATGAAATTTCATTGCCCACAAGTACCTTAAACCACTATAGGATGATGTGCAAAAACATGGATTTCTTTTACTCTTTTAAAAACACTGCATCTTCAGGCATCCAACTTTATGAATATTAATTGATATCATTTAGTAAGAAATAGAAGTAATATGTAACATAAGGATAAAATCCAAAGGTTCAACGCTGTTATCGCATTTCATCATGAAAACTCTTTCTTGAACAGGTGATTAGCACATCAGCTTCTGTTGAGGTTATAAGGAATAACTTGGCGGGTAATGTTGGATTAAATGACTTTACCCTCACACTGAAGTGGAGCAAAGTTGGTAACTTCCACATGCACCTAATTCAGGTATAGTGATGTTTTCATGCTTACATCAGCCCAGCTGTGTCAGCACAATACTCATTCAGTTTATTTTAGTATATGGATTTGAATCACATTGGACCATAGGTCCATAAAGATGGTTATTGTACTACTGATCAGATGGTTCTTTTTATTGTGCAGTCAGTGATGTGGATATTCCTGAAAACCGTTTTCTTGCCATATGTGAACTTACACCTGAAGAAAGGATTCCCCTTGCCTATTATCCGGGGTTTCAACCTTCAAAATGCCAAGATACTTTGTACCAATTCACTAATAACAGTTTGTAGTGATGTGGCCTTGGCAGATTCATTCTATAATTATCTCTTCCCATGAGTAGATGTATTAGAGCTTTTTTTACAAGGATTTAGGTGTTGTAATACAAGGAAAGAAAGTCTACTGTTGATTTCGTACAAGTTAAGCAATTCCTTTGTTTTTCCATCTTAAGATTGGTGCAATCTTGGATCACTATGATGTTTGTGAAGGACAGAGCTGCACCATGAGATGAGATAATGATATAATGCATTATCGTTTTTGAAAGATTCATTGGATGGTTATCAGGACTTAACTGTTCTTACATGATTTGTGATCATCTGAGACTTTAGATATAATGTTATATTTGGGGGGGTGGGGGCGTTCTTTGGTTTCCCCAACATTTGCATGCGTGTCTTAATTTTTCAACAATTCATAAGCATGTCTCCTTACTTGTTCCTAAAAGAAAAAATCTGTCATGTCCTCCTAAAATTGTCTTTATTCATTACATTTCTGATCATTTAAACCTTGCCTAGAAGCAATGTTAGATTGAAAAAATCTCGAAATATAATTTGATCATCGTGTGGCCATTTACAATTTTACATGGCTCTCCGATACAAGCCATTTTGAGCAAGCAGCCGAACCAAAGCAAGGAAAAACTTTGGCTGTTTGTAAAAAACAGCTGCTTTGGAAGCTTGGTGTGAATGACATTTCATAATGAGTACGGGTAAAATAGTATTTACACTCGATATTTTTTAGTTGAAAAGACAAATGAAAACTTGAATTAGCTAAGGTGTCATGTGTAGAGAGGCTCCCAAAACAGCCCAGGTTGTTTTTTCCAAACTGCCAAAGTGATCTCAAAATTGAATCCTCCCGAATAGGAATCAATGGCTCTGCTAGAAGGATTGCCATGTGTGGCTTAATGCCAGCTGAACTGAAAAGGGGTTTGTTTCAGAAAAGGAATTGGGTTTGCTCCATGATCAAGTTTCGAACCAATGAAAGTTTAAGCAATTTCACATTTAGAACTAGTTAGGACCCATGTGATATACGGGCTTTATTTATAAGCAAAATTGATGATGGAGCTCTATGACATTTTCAAGTGCCTATCTAAGTTCAATTCAAGTATTATTTTTTGGGTTATATGTAATTTATCCAATAACAATCTAAGTTGTGCTTTAGTGAGAGTGGTCAATTTTCTGTTCTCTAGATAAATCTGCATTGTTTTTGTATCTTAATGTTGTTTTTTATTAATTCTATTTAAAAAGAATTTTTAATACTTTTTATTGGTTTATTATTGTTTTTGTATTTGTATTGTTTTTAGGTTAAATTATAAAAAACATCTAAATAACAATTCTATAAACCACCTTTGTTTTTTGACCCTAACAATAACCTCTCATATAGTTCTGAAAAAAAAAGTGCAAAAGTACCTCCTTTCCCTTGGCTTTTCAGTAACAAAGGAATTGAAGTTACTAAAATACACTTATCACTGTTTATGCATTATCATACACAATTTAAAGTTTTAACTTTACCCTCCACTAATTTATTTTGCCAAGCAACTTTCAAAGAATAATTCTCCTTACTTTTCTTGGACAAAGTAAGACAAAAAGGCTAAAGTGAAGTAAAATTAATGCATTACATCAACATTTTTTATTTTGAATGATGACGAAAAGAAGGTATTTGCACCTTTTTTCAAAACAATAGGGGTTGTTTTTGATAATGTCAAAACACTGGGGAGTTACATAGGATTGTTAGAAAACCCAAGGAAGTTTTTATAGTGTTCCTTATTTTTAAATGGAATTTAAATTGACTTTAAAATAATTAAACTATATTTAAAATTGATGGTTTATATTAACTTTTGAAATTAGTAAAAATTAAATTTAAATTAGTATATTAAGTTTTTATTAAATACAAATTCCTTATAAAATTCAATTAACTATATTAAGTATATTCCTTTTATTAATTAACAATAATTAATAATAATTTTTATTTTATTTAAGTAACTTATTAAATTATTTTTATTATGGTTAATTAATTTTTATTATTTTCAAATGGAATATAAATCAGTTATAATTATAAATGGAAGTAGATTATTTAGCATAATAATATATCGTTGAATATCTCAATTTGAATATAATTAATCTTTAATGAATTTTGTGAAATTTAATGAAGTAATGGAGATGAGAGAGAATTAGTGGCATCATTTATTGAAGGAGAGAGTTAATGGCATAATTAATGAGAGATTATTAAAAGAGTTAATGGAAAAGAGGAGAGAGAGAGTGTGTGTTAATGGTGAATTAATGAGTATTAAAAGTTTAAAAGGTGATTGGTCAGTGCTTTAAGTTATTTTGTTCTATTTTAAAATAAAAAAAATAAAAAAAATTGTAAATCTCTTAAACTACCCCTACTGTTTAGCTATTGTGTTGCGGTATCCTTAAGTTTTCTGGCAATTGACTAGCTCTACCCCTGTCGTTAATATATGGTAATGTTCCGTCAAAATTCATACACACATGACACCACGTAATGTATGAATATTTTTTCAAAACCCAATTTTGTCCTTTGTCCCTCTCCCTTCTTCTTCACCATCCCTCTCCCCGGCGGCAGCTACAATGAACCACTCTGCAACCATTCCACTCCCTGTTTGGCTTTCAGGCTTCAGCCATCGAAGAACTCAAAATCTCCTTAAAACTTATTAAGAGCTGAAACAATAAGAGCTGAGTATCTAAACAACAAGCCTAGATCTAAATAGCCACCGTTGCTAAACAATAAGGCTTCAGCCAGATCTAAACAGCAAGCCTAGATCTCAGAAGGAACCCAGATCTGAGTATCTCTCAAATTGGAAGTTCTTCAGATCTGCTTTGAACTTCCAAATTTTCTCCATTGCTCTACCTTTCCCTCTGTTAAAGCACCATTTCTTCAGGGTTCTTCAGATCTGATCATGAATACGGTATTGCCATTGTCTCTACCGATGCCGGTACCGGCACCAGTCTCGGTGTAAATGAAACAGACCTCCTGACCTCGCCTGACGGTGAAACTGGAAGCCTCCGGGAGAGAAGGCATCACCGGTGCAAGCCTCTGGGGAAGAATTGGCTTCCCATTCCTTGATATTTTGCACCATTGAAGAGGAAGAAGAGTCCCAACTTCCGCCAAGACCTTGCTCCATTGAAGAGGAAGAAGAGGGCAAACTTGACATTTTGTTTCCTTTTGTTAGCACTTAACGGCAATGACAATAGCTAAACAGTAGGGGTACCATGTGTCATTACGCTAAACAGTAGGGATAGTTTAATAGATTTACCCAAAAGAAAAAGATAATTGTTTTTGAGAAGAAACCAGGAAAAAAAAAGATAAATGACTTTGAAAAGAAACCATAATGAAGGAAGGTGCAAGCTTAGCACATTCCATTTTAATATATAGATAGATATAAATAGGGCTCCCAAAAGCGAGTCTGAATTTCTTGCACAATGCTTCCTGAAGACCTTTCTGTACACCCAATCATGTTAAAATTTCACATGTTTGAGTTAGAGTAGCAGACGTTTCAAAAGTCTTCCCTATTTTTAGTATATTAAAATTTTAAAACAAATAAAAAATACAGCTAAATTTCTTTTTCCTATTTCATTCAAAGATAAAACAAGAAACTTAAACAATGGAGAATAAGACTTCCTCCTTGACTTCAGATTCCAGGAATTAAACGTTAAAAGGCTTTCTTTTTCCTATTTCATTCAAAGATAAAACAAGAAACTTAAACAATGAAGAATAAGACTTCCTCCTTGATTTCCGATTCCAGGAATTAAACGCTAAAAGGCTGAGATGATTCTCCAACTGATAAACCAACTAAAATCAACAATCAAACACTAGAGAATTAAGAGTTTCACCTTGACTTTCGATTTCCAGGAATTAAACGCGTGAACACAGAGATGATTCTCGGACTGATAAACACGTTCTTCTTCAACACCCCTCTTCAGAGGCTTTCTTTCTCTTTTCTCCTTCGGTTGCATTCGTTGACTGGTTTCTGTTTTAACTCCAGAAGGATTTCTCCTTGGTTTTCTTTCATGGGAAGGAATATCAGATATAGAAGAGTCAGATCTTTCTCAGAGCTCAACGATGGGTGGTTTTACTTTGAGCAGAAATAGGAAAAACAGAGGTAAGTCATCGAATGTCTTTTCTTCGACATATTTGCAAAAATATATTACAGATTATTTTCTGTAATCTTAACTTCCGATGGTTGATCGCGGTTAAGATCAGTTTTACTTGTTGTTTCTATGAACTTATACTAAAAATAGGGAAGACGTTTGAAACGTCTGTTACTCTAACCCACACACGTGAAATTTTAATACAAGAGAGTGCTTATATGGCACTCTTTGATTGGATGTACAGAAAGGTCTTCAGGAAGGATTGTGCAGGAAATCCGGACTCCCCAAAAGCTATTCGCCTATTACAAGAATTGAACATAACGCTCCTTTGGCAACACATAATATTGTTGGATCCATATTCGATCTGATTATGAATGAATGAATACCATTTGCAGCTCTAGTTTGGAAGAAGAGTGAAAACATTTTTATGGAGGAATTAAGACGAAATAAATAAAACGATAGATCTCAGTATAAACATTTAACAAAAACACTTTTATAGGCATCTTCTCGTTTATGACAATTTCAGGCCACATATGGAACTGAACATCTAAAGGACTAGAACTACTTCCACATATAAAAGTACATTTCCACAATAAAACAGAAATAAGCCAATAACAATATCCTCAAAGAGGAGCTGGAACAATCTTTCCTGAACATGTCCCAAATCCTACGTTGTAACCATTTCCCTGCATTTGATTCAATTTCCATGAGTTACAAACCAAGATGGGAAAACAAATGTCCCTATGTATTAGTTTCAAGCCTGCATATTAAAATATGGGATACAAAGGGGGCATTCAATATCATGGATGGCTTTTTTTTTTCCTAAGAGGGTGTATGACAATGTGAATGGTTTTGTTTTCAAAAACAAAACCTGCTACAGCAGCAAAAATGTATTGATTTTGTTGACATGGCAGTAGATGTTTTTGTTTCAGAAAACAAACCATAAAACCATTCACACTGTCGAACACCCCTTAAATATATGCAGAATCCATGAATGTCAAGTGAGGGTAGTTTTGATGGAATTACATTTTGCACCAGAGAGACAAAGAAGATGAAACAACAGAAGAGAAAAATAAAAAAAAAAAGGAAAAGGAGTGTTTTCAGGCAGGAACCCAAAATGAGTATGTTTCCAGCCAGTTGGACATGTACTGTTAAATCATAACTTAGTACTGAAGAAGGGGCCACAGATTGTTTAGTTCAGCCCGTGCTTAATGCCTTAATCAGAACCTAGAGATTTTTACAAACAAAAGAAAGTAGCAGAATGGAATAGGTGAACAGGATAATAGTAGGAATTAATAGAGTTTAAATGGTCTACCTGCACAAAATACCACACAAAAGCCACAGTGACATTTAATCATTTATTTGTTTCATACGGAAAAAAAGACATTGTTGCAGTAAATTCCAAGTAAGATCAAATAGAAGATAAGGAAGAACCTTGCAACAACCAGTAATAATGATTTCATCACCATCTTCCAAGAATTTACGAGTTGAACCATTTAGAGAAAGTGGTCTTTGCCCATTCCATGTCAATTCTAGCAGGCATCCATGAGATTCTGGTTCCTGTTAGGAAGTCAAATGGTTGCAAATGAAAAATCAAACAGCACAAGGAAAATTGTTCGACAGACTTCAAGAAATAAGAAAAACAAAACAGTGCTAAATCTAGTACAACCACTATTGCTCAGTACTACAGAACAGTATCTAAACCCATACCGGTCCACTAATGGTCCCAGTTCCAAGAAGATCCCCAGGCCTCAGGTTGCAACCATTAATTGTATGGTGTGCAAGTTGTTGAGTCAGTGTCCAGTATCTAGTTCACAATACAGAGAAGAATTAGAGATATTATACTACAGAGATTTAAATCAAAATAATACTTGAACTATGAAACCAGACAGCTAAACCAGACAGCTAAACTCCTTGAATGCATATAAATTGCAGTATTGCATGGACACCAAGGGACTTAGTCAACATGTGTTCACAAGTCTCCAAAATATATGTCGAGCTCAGCCAAAATGAATCATGTGGATTTATCAAAATGCTTTCTACATTGACTCTGCAAGATTACAAATATTCACTCTAAATGCCTCCATGTAACAATTTTTTTTTTTTTATCAATAACACTTTCATTAATTCATCAGTAGAAAATTTACAAGTGGAAAACAAACACACTTATCTTCCAAGAGTCACAAAGAACTTCAAGAAATGAAAAAAGAAAATACAAGGATACAAAGACACTAACGTTACAGCTTAGCCCAAAACAAAGAATCCCTTTCTGCCCCTTGTTTTGCTAAACCGTCAGCTAGGGAATTAGCTGATCTTTTAGTCCAACATGTCTTAACTTCCATCTCCCGCACCAGCCATTTGAATTTCCTCTTCTCATTATTATACTTCCATAAATCATTTTGATCTTTAGTAAGCCACCCTATCACCACCTCTGAATCCCCTTCAATTATAAGTTTCTTGATGTTCAATTCCTTAGCTTTCCGGGCTCCTTCCATAACTGCACATATCTCAGCTCTAAGGGAGTCACCCACTCCAATTGGGCCTGAGAACATAGCAGAGATGACCCCATTTTCATCTCTAAAAACACCCCCGATCCCCGATTGTCCCGGGTTTCCCCTACTGTATCCATCAAAGTTTAATTTCAAAAATCCACTAGGTGGGGGGGGGGGGGGGGGGGGGGGGGGGTCCAAGCCACACTCATTACTGACTTGGTCTGCGTGCAATTTGCAATTTCACCCCACTTCCTCAACATGTCATCCACAGTGTAATCTGTGAATATTTCCAAAGATTTCAGCCATTGTACCGCCCTAAAATGTATGATAGCCCTCAGATCTGGCTGTTCCTCTCTGAGTTTCTAAGAATATCCTGGAGTTTCTTTCTTCCCACAGTGTCCAACATACTGCAGCCCTTAGTCCTCTCCACATTGTCCTTCCCCTTTTTAACCGCCACCTGAAAAAGGAAGGTGAGAAAAGACCCTGCATGTCTGATGGGGGATTCCAACTGCATCCAAATAAGGAGAAAGCCCAATCCCACAATGACCTCGCGAAGTGGCAAGACACCATTAGGTGAAAACCAGTCTCCCCATCTGCTTTACACAAAACACACCACTGAGGTGACAAGCAAGTATTGGGTCTCTTCTTTTGGAGTAAATCACCAGTGTTGATTCTTTCCAGATAGGCTTCCCAACAAAAACTACCAACCCTAGGAGGTATAGCTCTGCACCAAACCTCACCAACAGGGAAAGGGGACAAGGTAGGACTGGTGGATTGACTTAAGACTTTGAAGAACGAAGCACAAGAGAAAATGCCATTGGGGGTAGGTGTCCAAATTCTAGAATCCGCCCTAGTAGGGTCTAAGACAACGTTATCAAGAAGTGCAAGAAGGCTCGAAATACAGTCGAAGTCTGAGTCCCTCAAATCCCTTCTTAGACCCAAGTTCTACCCAATCCCAGAAGTGGAAGAGGACGGGGTGGTGAAAGACGAGATCGGCTCATTTTTCAAATCAGAAAGAGCATACAAAGACGGAAACTGATCCTTTAGAGGGGCGCTCCCCACCCAGGTTTGTTCCCAAAATTTATGGAGTTACCGGAATTCAAGTCATACCTGATATTAGGAATGAAAACTGGTAGCAGGTCATGAATGGCTTTCCAAGGAGAATTGCTTGTGATCCTAGCTCTGATTCCAACGTCCCATCCATTGTGCTCCAGCCCATGAATACTTGCCACTATTCTAGCCCATAGCTTCTCCTTCTCCATAGGAAACCTCCACAACCACTTCCCCAGCAGAGTCATATTCCTTTTCCTAATACTCCCAAGCCCCAAACCACCACACGACTTACTCCTACACACTATCTCCCAGCTAACTCTATGATCCCTCTTCTCTTCTCCCGGCTCCCACAAGAAATCTCTCATTATCTTCTCTAATCTGTTAGCAATCTTCACTGGGATTTTAAACACCGACATGAAAAAGATGGGTAAGTTAGCAAGCGTGGCCTTAATTAGTGTAATTCTCCCACCAAGAGAGAAGTAGTTCTTTTTCCAGGATACCAATCTTTTTTCAAACCTTTCCATCACTGAGTTCCAGAAACTCTCTCTCTTAGGATTATCACCTAATGGTAATCCTAAGTAGTTCAGAGGCCACCCCGAAACTTCACACCCCAACACTTCAGCACTCTCCCTGAACTCTCCCTCCTCCAAATTCACCCCCACTACACAGCTTTTCCCAAGGTTAACCTTCAAATTGGACATTTGCTCAAACAGTTGTATCACTGACTTTAAGTTCCTGATAAACCTCACATTACCACCTTCACAAAACAGAATCGTGTCATCAGCAAACTGTAAGTGAGTGAGGGGGGTTTCCACCCTCCCAACCCTCCAACCTCTAATGAGCCCCCTAGAATCTGCTCTGTGAATCAGTTTCCCCAAAACCTCCGTAATTAAAATGAACAAGAAAGGAGAAAGGGGGTCTCCTTGTCTTATACCCCTACTGGCTGGAAAGAATTCTACCACTATCCCATTCACTAGCACTGAATAATGACAATTCCGAACACAGCCCATGATCCACTTACACCATCTAGCCCCAAACCCGAATTTAGTTAAAACTTTCCTCAAGAACTCCCAGTCCACCAAGTCATAAGCCTTTTCCAAGTCCAACTTACAGACCACTCCCTTCTTCTTATCCCTCTTAAAGTTCTCCACACTCTCATTAGCAAATAAAATCTGGTCTGTAATTTGTCTTCCACTCACAAAAGCTCCTTGATAGTGTGCAATGATATCTGGCAGTACCTTCTTCAGCCTCAAAGACAACACTTTTGCAATGATCTTATACAAGCTATTAACCAAGCTTATTCGCCTAAAATCCTTCGGGTGGGATGCATCTTTCTTTTTTGGAATTAAGGCTATAAATGTAGAGTTCACACCCGGATTGACAATTCCTCTCCTGAAAAACTCCTCAAACACCCGCAAGAGATCATCTTTCAAGATATCCCAACAATCCTGATAAAAAGCCATTGTAAACCCATCCGGCCCTAGAGCTTTTGTTTTATCCATAGAAAACACAGCCTCCTTGATTTCTTCTATATTAAAGCTTCTTTCCATCCTTCTCCTGTTCTCCACCCCTACATCTGGCCAATCCAAACCTTCTACCCACACCCTTCTACTCACAGGCCTTCTTAGAATAGATTTGAAGTGCTCCACACAAGCCCTGGCAATCTCCTCTTGTTGTACTAACTCAACTCCATCTACTACCAATTTGGAGATAAAGTTCTTCCTTCTTCTGTCATCTGCTAGAGAGTGGAAATACCTAGTGTTTCTATCTCCCTCTTGCAACCATTTACACCGAGATTTTTGCCTCCAGCTAATTTCCTCCTTGTGCAGGCATTCCTCTAACTGTCTTCTCAATTCTCTCCTGAGGTCATTGTCTTCCTCTCTAAATTCTCCCCTTTCCTCTTTAAAGTCAAGGCGTTCAATCTTCTTCATCAAGTCTCCCTTTCTTTTGTCCTCCCGAACTCCATCAAATTCCACTCCTTGATTCTTGCTTTCAAGAATTGTAGTTTCTTATGGAATCTCATCCCCTCCCACTCCACCAACGGGTTACACTCATGCCACCACTCCCTCACTTTGTTAGGAAACCCTAGATGAAGTAACCACATATTTTCAAATCTAAAGGGGGTAGGACCTCCACACCTTCTTTTCTCCTTACATAACACTATGGGCCAGTGATCCGAGGTCACCCTTGGGAGAGCTCTAGCATCCAAGCTTCCCCAATGTTCTTCCCAATCCAAAGAGAACAGGAATCTATCCAGCTTAGAGCAAATGGGTCTAGATTGGAGATTTGACCATGTAAATGCCTTATGTGCTAGGGGAATCTCTTTAAGCTCAAAGGCATCCACAAAACTGTTAAACTTCCTCATGCTTTTTGTCACCCTCTGGTTAACCTTGTTGGACTCTTCCGAGAATCTAATCACATTGAAATCCCCACCCATGCACCAAGGCCCATCCCACAACCCTCTAACATCAGCCAGTTTCTCCCGCAACTCCTTTCTCTCTCTGTAGTCATTCGGTCCGTAAACATTTGTGAGCACCCACATATAATCATCCTCTTGCTGCTTAAACTTCATGGAAACCAAGTACTTTCCAATCAACTCCTCCAGACCTTCAACCACATCCCTCTTCCACATTGTTACAATCCCCCCGGAAGCACCTCACGATGGAGCCGCCACCCAGCTAATCCCCCTGGCTTTCCATACACTCCTTGCCCATTTGTCATTAAACTTCATTCTCTTAGACTCTTGCAACAGCACAATGTCTGGGTCATACCGTCTTATTACCTCTTTTATTGTTGCTCTCTTCTTCGCACTCCCATTCCCCTCACATTCCAACTAAGAATCTTCATTCCGCTTCTTTTTTACACACCCCTTGCCACCTACCCACTACTTTCCCCCTTTCCTTCTATCTCCTTTTACCTCGAGCTTCTTGTCTCCTTCTACATCTCTCTTTAATCTCTCTACTTCACTCAACCTCCTCTTCTTTGTTATGATCTGCATCTTCCTCTTCTGTAAACTTTCTTTCAACTCATTCAAATCTTCCAGCCTATAGCCCAACTTCCCTACAAATTCTGCTATCGTGTCTTCTCTCCCCGATTCCACCACCCCTACCCTTCCTACAGAATCCCCTTCATCTCTGTCCACCTGCCTTTCCTTCCTCGCCTCTAGTCCCACCTCAGTTCTTTCCTCTCCAACCTTCCTCCCCTTAATGTTATCTCCCTCCTTCCCTGCTTTCTCCCTGTAATCCTCACCATATCTACCCTCATTCCTTTCCCTCCTCTCCACTAACCCCTCCTCTCTTCCTTCCTCCCCTTCCCTCCTCCAAATCAGCTTCCCTTCCACATCCTTAAACACTCTTTCAATGATTTCCCACACTTTTCCACTCCTATACCTTTCTTCCCGCACCTTCCCACAATCCTTCCTTCCCCTCGCCCCCTCCTCAGAGAGCCCGCCTACTAGCTCGGCTACATATTCATGGGCTACAGGACATGGTACAGGAACGGAATCTGGAACCAAAGACACAGGAGACACATTAGTAGCACAAACCGAAATCACATGGTTACCTGGGACTAATGGACAAGCTAGAATAGAACTGCTCCCAGCCTCCTCTTGTTCCGGAGGTTGGTAAACAATTATCTTCCTGAGTTGGTTGGGAAGTACTTCTATCCTTTGGTCAACCTGGTGATCTTTCCACTCTACCCCTGGGTCACCCCTAGATGGCGTATTCCTGCTCTGCTTCCGGTCTTCCCGGTTTTCCCCTTCTGATAAACCTTGCGCACTCTGTGGTCTTGGGAGTGAGATAAGCCGATTGCAGTCTTCACCCTAGAATAATCTTGCAATATTCCACCCTTCCATATCACCTCCAGCACAGCTGCCTTCATCATTTACACTGCCCACGCTAGAGCCATCAACAGAAAGGTCCTCCGATTCATCATCGCCTTCACCGCACTGCACCCATCCTTCAAACTTCTCTTCTTCTCTTCAGTTCTTCCCCTAGTGAAACTTGGCTTCGGCCTCTCTGGGAAGCCTCGCACGGGGCTAAGCTCCTTCAGACTTCGTCGGGAAACCCACTGTAACGCCCTCTTCTTTTCTGGTTTCCGGCACTGCGCGCATTCCCCCCTTTGGCTCGCGGCTGGGGACGATGATAGACCATAACCGATGTCTATCATAGTCGAAACCCCAGTCACGTGTTTCATTAGAGGCTCACGCGCCTTTTTAACAAGCTGGGTCGGGCCCGCTGACCTGTTTGGGCCTTTAAAAATACCATTAGCAGCCCACATGGGCTTTTGCTTTGGCCCATTCTTAAACACCTGCGAGCTCACGTGACTTTTAAGAAGGTCACGCACGTCCAACCCCGGCCCCGGTTTGGTTTTAACAGGTCTATGTTCGGTTCTTCCTTGAACCAACCCCTTTTCCTTGTTCAAAAAAGTCTTGGCGCAGGTTACAACCTGTGCAAAGGACCTACCACCCTCCAGACTGTTCACTGCTTCCACACGCAAAAAAACCCACCCCCTGCCTGCAAATGTTTTTCCATTTTAGTGAAAGTGCTTTTCTTGTTTGAATCCTCCAATCCTTTCTTGCCACGCAGCTCTTCTTCTTCAACCTTCTCATCTCCCTCCCTACGAGCCTCTTCATCGATTCAGTGGATGAAGCCAGCCACACTGAGTAGCAATGCCCTTCGACTAGCACCTCTATCTTCCGAGGAATCTCCTCAGGTTTTACTCCATTCATAAAATGGAAGCTGAACGAAGGTTTCCCCAAAAGGCACCTCCTAGTGATCCTCCACACATCAAAGCAATGGCTTCAGCAGTTTCTTGCTTCCACAAGTGAAAGGGAAGACCTAAAAGACACACCAACACTCCATCTTCTACAAAGAAATCTTTGGAGTTTGATCCTGAACACCATCTTGATACTGTGAAATTTCCAAGTTTAGCTTGGATATTTAAAGCCTCAACTCCTACTCTGTTCTCAAGCAGATCCAGCAAAGCCTTGTCCTTCTCAAAAGGTGTTAAAATAAATGTGCCCTCCATGTAACAATTATCCAACCATTTAAGCTGTCCAATAGGGCACTCTGGCATCTCTAATTTTCCATTTTACACATATTTATGATCCATTGTATTAAATCTTTTCCAGTTAACATCGAGATTAGGAAAACATGAAAAACAACTAGTCTGGCTACATGGCAAATAGGCAAAGGGCCAAAGGCTGTTAGTTTAACTTTTCAATTATAAAAGTAACTTAACTATTTAAGCTGTTTTTTTTTTGAAGAAGAAGAAGAAGAAGAATAAAGATAAAGATAAAAGATTTCATTAAAAGATAAAGAAGCATTGCAATCTAGGTAGGTGTCAAGGTGACACACCAATAATACTCTAATCAACAAGGACATTTTCAGCATTATAGGCTTGAATTTCAAGCACATCCCAAATGCTTTCCCCCAAATTTACTCTATCAATTTGAGCAAAACCTGCCATTAGTTTTCCAACTAAAGAAATGAGAATTATGAGACACTCAATACTCTTGGAATTATTCTCGAATATCCTTCTGTTTCTTTTATTCCAGATAGTCCAACAAACAGCAAAAGGGATGCAGCTCCAGACTATCCTAGCCTTCTCACTCCCTTTGAATCTTGGCCAAGATGAAAAGATTTCAGCAGTGGTGCTTGGCTGAAAAACTCTGACCCTGAAGAGTGAAGAATAAAACTTTCGGATGAAATTGGCCACCTTGCATGAAAAAAAATGATAGTGTAGTGTCTCCTCTTCCATCGCACATATAACAGAAGCTTGCCATGCTGAAGCCCCTATTATTCAAGTAGTCTGCTGTTAAAATGCTATCCAGGGAAACTAGCCTTGCAAAAGCTTCCACCCTTGGTGGGACTGGATTCCTCCACAAACCTTCTGCCTGTACCATGGTCACATGATCTCTCATAAGGGCCAAGTAGAAGGATTTCACTGAAAACTTCCCATCCCTGCTCTCCTTCCACAATAGGGCATCCCTTGATGAGGTTGAAATGTTGGACTGCTCCAATCTTTCCAGAAACAAAATGCATGCTTCCAGTTCTTGATCCCTCAGTGGTCTTCTAAATCTTGGACACTATATCACCTGATCACCTATGACTTCATAGCATTGATCGATCCTTAATTGGTGTTCAGACAGCCTATACAACCTCAGGCACACTTCACACAACTTCCCCACTCCCCTCCATCGATCCTTCCAAAATCTAACTCTAGCACAATCTCCCACCTTGAACATGGTCAAACTCCTAAAATCCTGATAAAACCTCATTATACCATTCCATACACTCACCCCATAAGGATTAGACACCTCCCTTGATTCCCACCAAAACCTCACCACCACATATTTCCCTACCACCACCCTCCTCCAAAGAGAATCCCTCTCCCTCTCCAACCTAATCCTCCAAAGTCATTTTTCCAAAAGTGCCTTGTTGAATATCTTCAGCCTTCTAATGCCCAACCCACCCCTTTCCTTTGGCCTGCACACCTTGTCCCATTTAACTAGATTAAACTTCTTGGTTCCCCCAACTCCTTCCCAAAGGAAATCCCTTTGAATCTTCTCTATCCTCATGGCCACCTCTGATAGGATTTTCAGCAATGAAAGATAATAGGTAGGAAGGCCAGATAGCACACTTGTTATGCTTGTATGGTTTTATGAATTTTAAAAATAATATTAAAAATCATAATATTTAGTATATAATAAATTGTTATTTATGCGATAGTGTCCACTAATCCCACTCTTTTGGGTTCACTAAGTCCTCTCAGACAATTAGAGGATATTTTTGTTCCTTCAGGGCCGAGTAAGACAATAACATATAAAAATCATCTGAGACCATACATAACCACTGTTACGCCTACACCAAAATAGAGTTCTATTTGTTATGCTTATACCAGCATAGAGTACCATTTTTACTATTATACCAATCCAAGATTATGGTCAATGATTTCTAACCAAAATAAGGGGTTGGTCCTACTCAATTTTCGTGTGCAACAAGGTATCATAAAATTGCAATGCAGGTAAAAATAGTAACTGATTTATCCTTACAAGTGTTTAAAGTTACTCCTTGTGACAACAGATGAATGTTCCTGTCCAGTAGGTTTGATCTCAACCTGGCAATGAGTAGGCCATGATCATTATAATGTATAAAGCATATTTCTACAGCATCATATTAGAAATGTAAGTTTTTTTTTTTAATCAACAGTAAAATTCATTAAAGAGAAAGGCTCAAGGCAATGAGCACATTACAACCATTTCAACCACATAAGCCCAAACCCAAAACAAGGATGGAGAAAAAAAAAACAGAAAGTATAGATAGAAATGTAAGTTCATTCTCATTGGATGGTCCAGAATGGCCTGGCCTACCAGACGGCAGTCACAATACAACTACTGATCAAGAGTAAGAATACATAGAAGCATCTATACGCTACCTCTAGAGAAATGTCATAGTTCCTGGATTTTTTTTCAGTGAGATATGGCAACGGAATGGGCTCCTGCAATTTATAGCATTCTTTACCATAAGAAATCTCATGCAAGAACTGTCAATTTACAAAATTCTAAAGGTTCCAGGCTCTGAAAAAACTAAGGTGATGAATTACCTGTTTTGGAGCATCACAAGCAAAAGGCTCCAAAGCATCCAGGGTCACAATCCAAGGGGATATTGTTGTACCTGCCAGCATCCAATACAAATATGGATTTTGGCCCTCAAAATTAAGATATGAACACAAAAACTGAAATTTAGATTCTCACCAAAACTCTTTCCTAGAAAAGGCCCAAGTGGCACATATTCCCATGCCTGGATATCCCTAGCTGTCAAAATCAACCAAAACCAGTAAAACATCCATAATTAAACTTAAACCTAATGAAGAATTTGCAACCAAAATAAGAACACTGTAAATACCACTCCAATCATTCATTAATACAAGACCAAAGATATGATCTGCTGCTTCATTAACATCCACAGGCTTTCCTAACTCATTGCCTGGACCAATAACAGCAGCCTGGAATAAAAAAATAAATAAATAAAGCAACTCATATCAAGAAAACTCAGTAGGAAATGGTTCCTATGAGTTGAATTTCTAAATGCTGGCAATGTTAACATAAAAGTGCCCAAAGGACACAAGATAGAATTAAAAATCAACTATGAGGTTCTACCCCTGTTATAGAATCGTATCTACACTCAGATATAAATAAAACTGATCAGGCAACAATTTTATTCAACATAAAATGCTAACCATTTCTAGCTCAAAATCCAGCTTCAGAGAAGGTCCAAAATACGGTGGTGAATTGCCGGTTGGATGACCTTGACCTCTGGCAAAAATAGGAGTAATGAATAATATGATATGAAATATTACAGGATAGAAAAGAAAATTGTTCAGAAATAAGTTGAACAAACCATGTATCTTTATATGATAGATAATAGAAATTTTGAACAAAAAGCAGACAACCCAAGGAGAGTCGAAGTCTCCAAGAAAGGCTCATAACAAGTTAGAAACTTTGGGGCTTCAAAAACCACCACGAAAGACTAAGGTTAATTTGGACATGATCCATTAATTATGTATTCAGGGCAACCTAATGGAAAAGGATAAAGTACCAAAAACTTGGTATTTGTCATATACAAAGTGGCAAGCAGAGAATTTAATGGCTACATCATTTTGTTAACTCTACAGAGCAGAATGTCAGTAATGACTTTCTATTTAATCAGATAAGTAGACATACATGGGAAACTGCAGTAATTCAAAATGTAATGGCAATGATTTTTTAGTATGACCTGAACATTTGATAGGTTGGAATTTCAAGGTGAGCTTCTTCCAAAAAAAGAAACTTCCAGATCAAATTTTCTACCTGGGTCTTATAATATCGGTTCCAGAGATAACAATTGATGATGCTCGTCCATGATATGCAATAGGGAGATGGAACCTGAAAATCACAGCTTAGCTATCAACTTTAATAGGAAGGATTAGATTCAGACATGATAAATAGAAGTTTCATAGAATTAAAAAAAAAAAAGTATAAAACAGAAGAGTGAATAAGATAGAATATAGCTACAAAATTGAAGTCTATATAGAGTATAAACCTCAACAGTATAGTCAAATAGTCAACTTCTTGTTTTCTTCACTACATCCCAAATGATATCAAATTAAGCATGCGGAGTTTTAATCATCCTATAGCTTAAATGCCAATCTTCTGCAAGAGCACCTACTCGCCCTTTAAGTAATTATTTATATTTCACATATAACTTCAAAAGAGAGATTACCAGTTTGCTGGAATTGGGTTCTCTGGTCCACGAAATATGGTTCCACAGTTCTTCGCATGATGCATGGAGGAAAAGAAGTCTGTGTAATCCCCTATAACAATAGGCAGAAGCATTTGCACTTTGTTCTGTTCATGATAGGTAAAGTTAGCAATACAAACATGACTACCCTTGCAAAATTACATAGTAGATCCAGAACTTAGATGGTGTATACCATTGGAAAAAGTGCCTTCTCCCTCAAACTCCCATTGTCACGTAATGTTGGCTCATCAACTGCATCCAGAGAAACTCAGTGACCTTTGATGTATGAATCACAAAACAAGTAATACAGAACTCTTGTTAATATTACAATATGAAGTTTCTGAACAAGGATTTTCAAAATGTTCATGGTATTTCTTTTCCTATTGTCCGTGACAAACTCCTAATGTTTCATTGCCACTTTGATGGGAATTGCAGGTCATTATCCGGAAAAAGAAAAATGGATCACCGGTTGCAAGAAAAGCAAGTCTTACTTTATAAGCTTGTGCATTAATTGATTAGGATTTCTTTTTCCCTTCAATTTTCTGCACAGGTAACCTTCCACTATTTTTCATGCAAACCTAGAGACCCTTGCACCAATAAGTCTTAACCTTACATCCTGGCATTATGAAAGAAAAAAAAAAAAAAGAAGGAAATATTTTATAAATAGAAAATGAGAGCTTACATGACAATAGCTTTTGGATCGTCGCGCGAGCTTCCTTCCACGCAGGTCTTCCCATCCCCAGAAACTTGTTTAGAGAAGGCTGATTACATAAGAAGATCATGTTATTTTGTTTTATCCTATTTTATTTATTGACCTCCAGAAAACCGAAATTTTGACAAAGGGAAATAACACTATGATACAGAATTTACTATGATCAGCGACAAACACGAAATGATGAGTAGTAAAAATACACCCGTAAAGAGACAGATGAATTGAGGCTTGAGGGAAACCAGACCATTTGTGTAGCCAAAAGTTATTTTCCTTCTACTTTATAAAGAAAATAGCTGCATCAACGAATAACAATACTATGACTTCCGAGGATACCGAAAACCCACAAACAGAAGTAGAAAATTTACACGACTGTAAAAGCGGCTTACTAGAATCGCCAATTTTGAGCTACCAAGCAAGCATTCAAGACACCGTATAATTCCACTAAATTCAAATCAAAACAGAAGAAAGAAAGAAAGAAAGAGAAAAAGAAACACTGTACTTAATAGAACAATCATAAAACCGGACTAAGCTAAGGAAACTGAAGTTGGACGAACCTGAACGAAGCAATCAGAGTTCTTGAGCACCGGGCCATCGAAGAGACCAGCATTAGCGATCGCCGAGAGATCCAATACAAAGTCGCCGATGGCAACGCCGGGACGAGCTTCTCCACCTGGTTGGGGCTTGAAAACGCCATACGGAAGGTTTTGGATAGGGAAATGCGAGTCGGAATGAACTTGAATAAATGATTTCAGCGCCATTACTGCAAGGTCCCAAGAAGTGAAGACTGAAGCCGAGAAGTCGAAGGTTGCCGACGGAGTTTGGTAGGAGATAAGCACTGTTTTTGTATCTGTAGCCAGTTAGCCACTTGTCAGTCTTAATTATTACACTAATTTTCAGATGGTCGACGCAAGAGATGATAGTTTGTTTGAACAATCAAAGCCCCGTATGTCAATTGTTATCTACCCTTCAAACCATGATTTTCAACCCGCCGTTGATCCGTTCGACCCGGTATCAGGTCTCAGGTTGCACATTTAATTTTGCATTCTAATGTTGAATTGATATGATTTTTTTATTGTAAGTAATTTTTTATTCCAATGTGTCAAATATGCCTTTGGCTTGCTATTTTCATCAAAATAAAAACCCTTTATTGGGCCTCATATTGCAGTTTTTAGTATTTTTTATAAATAAAATTTTAAATTAAAATAAAAATATATAAATTAAAATTAATATATATAATATATATATGGTCTTACCTATTTGACCCAAATGGTCAATCCAATGCCCTACGATCTAGAGGCAAAAGCGATTCAACCTCCAAGTAGATTTTTAAAACATTGCTTCAAACCTCTTGAATGATCGTGATGATGACAATCACACCATATAAGACAAGTTCTTGCAACATGGCCCACCATCAAAACATGGATAGATGGCATTAGGGTTGTCAATAGGTCGGGTTAAATGGTACATCTGGCATGACACGATCGTATAGGGTTGGGTTAGGGTAAGTATATTTGATTTAGGATTGGGTAAGGGTTAATTATATTCGGTCTAGGGTTGGGTTAGGGTTTTAATTCTTCAACCTGAATGGGGTAAGGGTTTTGGCTGTCCACTCTGGCAGGTCATGATACCATGTATATATAGAAAGTATTCTTATAACTTTTTGACTTCTAGCTCTATAGCCTTAAAGTTAAAGATTTATTTACATCTTGATTTTGGTTTTCTTCTTCTTTTTTTAAATGGAAAAGTGACACCTTCAAATCTATAAAACAATTTCATAACTAGAATTAATACATTTTATGTCTTCAAAATGTATTTAAAACATGAAATTGAAATGTTACGGGTCATGTTGGTATCAGGTTAGATCCTATAGGTCAAGTCGGTTTATAAAATCATGTATTTTAAAGTCAGGTCAGGTCAAATTCGAAATGGGGCATTAGAGGATCGGATTAGGGTTGAGGCAAACCCATGCCGACCCGTTGACATCCATAGGTGGCATGTTGAAGCCCACGTTTGGTTGGTCCCTTACATAAAGTCGCATCCCATGAATCCTTTCGTCTACCACATGAACCATCCAATCAATTTTTTGCCACATTTTCATAATACTAGTGGGGGTTATGTTTCTGTTGTCAAAATTAGGGGTGTTCACGGTCCGGTTCAGTGCGATTTGGAGAAAGACTAAACTGATAAATTATGGTTTGAGAAATTTTTAAATCAAACCAAACTGTTTTGGTATGGAAACCAAACAAAACCAAATTGTTTTATTACGATTTGGTGTGGTTTCTAATATAGTTTAAGACTTTGGACCATTTTATGATTCTTTTGGGCTTAACCCAATTAGAAAGTTCAAATAGCTCCCCTAAAAATTAAAATTTAAAAACTTTTATTTATTATTTTATTATAAAATAAAGAGTTCATTATATATTTATAATTTTACGTATTCCATTTAGATATTTTATATATCATATATTCATATTATATAATTTCGGTTTACGGTTTGGTTCAGTTTATAAAATTCAATAAACCAAACCGTAATTTAGAAAATTCTCAAAACGAATCAAACCGATTATAGGTATAAACCAAACTAAATCGCAAATTCGGTTTGGTTTGGTTCAGTTTTGCGGTTTGAACCGTATAATGAACATCCTTAGACAAAATAACATATTTGAGTTGAAATGATTTAAAAAAAAAATGATTTTCAAGAACCAAAAGAATAACACACAAAAACAAGCCGGCAACAATAATAATGAAATTCACTATGAATTTATAATCCAACTTTAGCGTTATAATCATTATTTGAACAATAATCAATCAAAGCTACTAAGCTAGCAAGTGAACATAATCAAAATGACTCATCACCTCCACCTAACAATGAGCATGAAAAAATAACACAAATGGAAAATATAAGTTCAAATATCTTCAATCATTCTCCAATTTAAACTCCTCTTCATTACCCTAAAAAAAATTAAACTCCTCTACTTGTTTTCTTGTTTGATCTATGAATTAAATAACAATGTTCCTTCCATCCAAAAGCATTCCTTATAGATTGGCCCAAAATGACTATGTCAAAACAAAAATATAGTCTTCCCAAACCTATTTAAAAGTAATGAGTCAAACCACTATCTCAGTGTCTCGCCCAAAATTATTACCATTGGATAAGTGGTTGTTGAAGCGTAGCTTTAGGTGTCGAATCCATAGAAAAGCTTATCAAACCAACAAAATGAGTTATCACTAAGAGTGAATAACCTAGAAATTTGATTTTCTAAAAATAAAAATAAGAACAAAAATATTTGAATAAAAGTAACGATGATTAAAGGATGAAAAGTAGTTTGTGATGAACAAAGCTTCGAGATTCACTTGATCGATTTGCTTAACTGATATCGACTTTGATTCCTATTTATTACTCAATTCCAAGTTTCACATCCCAAACAAACAATCGGAAAATATAACTTTGAAACCAACGACAAGAACAAAAGTATTTGTTCTAAGAGAATTAATTTTCAATGAAGAACAGAATGATCTATTCTTACAAACTACCAAAAAATGACAACATATCAGATTGACAGTATTGTAGTCACTGATCAACTCATAAAATAAATCTACCCAATCAATTATTTTCTAATAAATTGCACATAAAAAGAGCATGACTAATCTTATATGGAAATTGAAGAATATAACTTCAAGGTTTATCAAAATAATAAAAACAAAAATCTCTCAAAAACAAAATTAAACATTGAAATCTCTCAAGGAATCAGAGTAAAATAACAAGCAAAACTCATCGATCAAGATCCTCCCTAGTTTTGTTGAAGCTTTATCCATGCTTGGACATCATTCTCCCCTCTTCTCCTCTGTGAAAGACTGAAAAAATAATGCTAAATAACCTCTGAAAATTGTCCCCCTTTTAGGTTAGATTTTTCCTTTTTGTTGTGCTGGCATGCTCCTCAATCTACTCAGCCCGGATCCGTGTCTTAACCCCCAATTTTTTGCCAAGATAGAGATCGATTTAGAGAAAGCCATCAACAGGTGAATTATAGTTCTATCTCTTAACTGTCCATAACATCAAGAATCATCGAATTTCGACATTTGTAAAAAAAGATATGCCCAAAATACTGGACTCTGTTCAGAGTAAAACGAGAAACGAATCAGCACTCATACTTGGGCCATAGAACTTGGGTTTGGGTTTCTTGGACCTATGTTTGGGCTTTCCTTCATTCAATTATTAATTATTTCAACATAAAAATTGCACAAATAATAAAATTGACATTTATAAATATTATTATGGAAAAATATTACTTTTAAACTCTTTATTTTACAAATGTCAATTGTTGAGTACACTTTAGATATACATTTTCATGCTTACGTCACTCAGTTGCAAGTTATAAGGTTGTATAATCATCTTTCTCTTCATATAAACAATTATACACCTAAAACAAATTAACAAAAAAAGCAATTTTAGACAAAATAAAAAATAAAAAACTAACTACTTTGTTGAGTGAACTTTTATTTTGGGATTCTAAATTGTATCCAAAGAAAACGAAATAACATTGAAATGCTATAACATACTACACCCTATTTAGGTTCAAATTTGGAGGATTTTTATAAATATGATCACATTTCTATTAAAACGGAGAGATACACCCATTCAGTTTATCAATTAAGTTTATCCTTGAAAAAGAAATTTCAAACTTATCAAGATAATTCGATTCTATTTAATATCATGAAAACAACCGAGAGTAATGTGAGAGTTGTTCAACCATATTGATTTATGATAAAAATTTAACCAACATCATGACTACCAGTCCATGTATTCATTTTTTAGGACACTTGTCTCTCTTTTATATAAGAGTAAATTAGAAACCTGTGAATTTGCTAGATTGGCTATCAACCCATACAAAATTGTTTTATTAATAGGGGTAGATTTATAAATAAAAATAAGGTGTTCCATCAATTAAATAATGGGGTATATGTTAGTTTGGTTGTTTTGTATTATTAATGGGGGTAAAATTGGAAATAAAATCAGGATATTTAACAAAGAGCCATTGACAATTCTCATTTTTAATAATGGGTAATATATTTTTTATTTAAAACTACAAAGACTCAACAACAATTTACTCCAAAACCACATCATTCATCTTCTTCCTTAGACCATTGAAGCATAATTAGCAACCACCAGTCCAATCCCCTTCCACTTTCATTCTAAAATGAATTCAGTTTCATCTAAAGGCTCTCTCTCTCTCCCTCTCTTTCTTCACAATTTCTTACTAGCATTTCATTGAAATATTTTGAGAAATAGAGCACTTGAATATGGGTTCAAATGATGATTGAATAGTTGGGTTTGTAACATGGTTTTCAAACTGTCGTTGACTCGAACAGTTAGATCGTTCGACCTGAGAACTGTCCAGGTAACCGGTTTTGTTTTACCCCAAATCCAATCCTTGGCCAAAAACCGTTGAATCAGTCAACAGTTCATTAACCCGAGTAGTCGAACTGTTGACCCGTCGACCCATTCAACAGTTTTGGCCATTTTTATTTTTAATTATTTTTTTTATAATTTTTTTGTTAGAACAAGTTGTCCATTCAAACTGGATGGTCAAACCATCAACCCGAAAACCAGTGGCTATAACGGTTCCATTTCTGGGTCATTTTTTAAAACCATAGTTTGTTATAATCCCAATTTGATGATATGTTGATGTAAAGACTTCCCTTTTGGCCGTGTTTGGAAATGATGCAAATAAGTGTGGATGCAAATATGTAGAGTGTAAAAAGGTTTTTATAAATTGCAAAGTTGGGTTAGTTTTGTACAGACAAATTTACCTTCTTACCAAACAGACTTTTAGCTATTGTGGATGCAAACACGAATTCCAATAAAGCATATGCATTTTTTATCAAAAACTCACTTGAATGCAAATTTACTTCTTTTTTATTGATGTACTTTTACATCTCATTATGAATGTAAATAAATAAATATGCATTGGAAAATGTGTTTTTCGTCAGTTGTCAGTGCATAAATGCAATGTTGTCAAACACAAATCATTCGTCATTCGTGCATAAATGCAATGTGTTTTTCGTCATTCGTCATTTGTCATTTAACCCTTAAGCCTTTGGAATAGATTTTTAGGGGTGAGAAAAAAAATTGAAAAATCAAATTGACCGAAAAACCAATCGAAACCGAACCAAAAAATCGGTTAACCAAAATAGTCGGTTCGATTTCGGTTAACCAATTAAAAAATCGGCAGTTAACCGAACTGACTGGTATACATGTATTTCTATATATTTTATATATTATAAATTAATAAATATGCATTATATATAAATATATATTTATAATATATTATGTATTTATTTATTATTTAAAATATAGTATTATATATTTATATTTTTTTATTATATATTTATAATATATATTATAAAAAACAAAAAACTGAACCAACGATTAACCGAACCAGTTAATCGACTAGTTTCGGTTTAGTTCTGGTTACCAGTTTTCTAAAAACCGGTACTACCGGTTTGGTTATCCGAACCGTGATCACCCCTATAGATTGCTGGTATATATCGTCAACATAATTTGATAGATTGGATTTATTTTTTTGCAAGGTGTCAACCAGTTGGTAAGGTCTCTTGCTGATGGTAGTAGAGACTTGGCATTGAATCCCACCTGCACCTGGGTGGGGGTTATGAGTTGGGGGATGGGCTACCGGTTGTGTAACCCTTCAGAAGATATTAAAAAAGAAAGATTGGATTCTTTCTTCAAGTGCTTATTGCTTGGGCGCCAGGTAATTTTTGGAATTCATATGCTACCCCTGTTTAAAAAAAAAAAACACTGTTTTTTCACCAAACACCAATAAGTGTTCATGCATAGGCACTTATTTATCAATAAACACACCCACAAAATTGCTTATAAACTTGCATCATTGCATCTATTGCCAACAAATTTGATAGAAAGCACCACACAGTATTTGAATAAGTTAAAACTAGCGTAGGGGCCCCTACGAATCTAGATTGGAATTGTAACATTGCTATTTGCTACATTAAAAAAAATAATGGTTTCTTAACAAGAAACTTGTAATTATAAGTACTAAAGTCTTGAAACTCATCATGTGCTCGTTTTTTTTTAAATATTACTTTATCAAAGCATCTCTATATAAAAGAACATGATAATACAGTGATAGTTCTGAGTTTTACTTCATAGTTGTCCTTTGTTTCACATCGACAACTCCTAGTTGACCCAGACGGTAGGACTGTTTGGCCCAGGAACTGTCTAGGCAACCGGTTCCGTTTTACCCCAAACCCAGTCCCTGGTAAAAAGTCGTTGAATCAATCAATGACCCTTTGACCCGGGCGGTCAAACAGTCGACCCGTTTAACGGTTTTTTGTCATTTTATTTTTAATTATTTTTTTATTTTTGTTGTTAGAACGGGCCATCCGTTCAAAGCATATGGTCAAACTGTCGACCTGGAAACCGGTGGCCAAAACGGTTCTGTTTTCGAATCATTTTGTCTAGATGTCAATAATTATACGAAATAACTTTGTAGTCATAGTCATGGGAAGGGTGGACATTGCAAGGGATTCCAAAACCATGAAAGATAAATCCAAAGTGACCTTAAATACAGAAAAAATTGCGATACATCCACCAAACTGGAAAAACCAAGGAAAAAAAATTAGAAAATCAAGTCCAAAGTTTTGCTTTGAGATGGAGCTAAACATACATGCAATCAAAAAAAGAGACAGTAAATCGTCTTGTTGATGAGGAGCCCTGGATCCTTCACGTAGATGGCTCCTCAAACCAGCAGGGCAGCGGAGTCGGAATCGTTTTGTACGGCCCAAGCGGCACGAAACTGGAGTACGCACTACGCTTTGAGTTCACAGCATCAAACAATAAAGTGGAGTACGAGGCGTTAATAGCGGGCTAGCTCTAGCCAAAGAAGTGAAAGCCAAGCATATTGTCATCTGCAGTGATTCCCAGCTCATGGTCAATCAACTCACAGGCGAATATGAAGCTCGCGAACCAACTATGATTGCCTACTTAGCCAAAGTAAGAGAGACTTTGCTCAACTTCTAGTCACACTTCATCAAGCAAATCCCAAGATCGGAGAACGTTGAGGCCGACGCTCTGTCCCGGTTAGCCAGCACCAGTGATAATACCATGAGAACCGTGTACATAGAGAACCTGCCTTGGCCTAGCATTCTCGGGGGGGCAGAGAAGGTCGCTCCTGTCGTTCAAGCAGAGTCAAGCTGTATTGATCCGCTCGCGAGCTTCCTGCTACACGGGACCCTCCATGCAGACCGCAATGCCGCTAGAAGGGTAGAGCGTCAGGCGACCAAATACGTCATGATAGACGAACGGCTGTACCGAAGATCTTACACGCTCCCCTACCTGCGCTGCTTGCAACCTTTCGAAGCCGAGCTCGTGCTCTGCGACACTCATGAGGGCCTGTGTAGCAGACACTTGGGGGGTAGGGCCCTCGCCCAAAAAGCGCTACGACAGGGGTACTATTGGCCAACAATGAAAGCAGATGCGGTCGAGCTCGTCAAAAAGTGTGACAAGTGCCAGAAGCATGCCAATATCCACCATCAGCCCGCTGTCGACCTCAAGTATCTCACCAGTCCGTGGCCTTTCGCACAAAGGGGGATCGATATACTTGGATCGTTTTCACCAACGACAGGCCAGAGGAGGTTCTTAGTAGTAGCAGTTGATTATTTCACCAAGTGGGTAGAAGTAGAACCTCTTGTAACAATCATAACTCGGAATGTACATAACTTCTTTTGGAAAAATATAGTGTGTTGCTTCGGGTTACCTCGGGTACTGATTTCTGATAACGGTAAACAGTTCGAGGACATTCAATTCTAGAACTGGTGCCAAGACATGGGAATTCGACAGAACTTTACCTCAGCCGCACACACTCAAGCAAATGGTCAAGCGAAGGTCACAAACAGAGCTATCCTCCGTGGACTGAAGGCATAGCTAGACCGAGCTAATGGGCTATGGGCAGACGAGCTACCCAGTGTTCTATGGGCTTATCGGACCACCGTGAAGACCGCCACAAGCAAAACCCCCTTCAACCTCACCTATGGCACTGAAACAGTCATCCCAGCCGAGGTCGAGGTTCCCTCGCTACGACTAGAAGCGTATGATGACAAGGTGAATGAAGATGAGCTGCGTACCAACCTCGACCTACTTCACGAAGTACGAGACCTCGCATATATTAGGACCGCGACCTACCAGCAAAAAGTGGCTCGGTACTATAACGCAAGAGTCAAGAAGCGGAACCTCGGCGTCGGCAACCTGGTCCTTCACAAAGTTATGGTGCCTGAGCCCGATGTTGGTAAGCTCGGGCCAAATTGGGAAAGACCCTACCGAGTAAGCGAGTGCTCGGGGAAGGAACATACGAGCTCGAAACCCTAGAAGGGAAACAAGTACCTCGGGCATGGAATATTGTCAACTTAAGGCAATATTACCTATAACTACTGAGTACACCACGAGTCACTCTTAGAGCCTAAGGGCCAAAATGCCGAGCTAACGCAGACCTCGGCGCGATAAGATCCAGTCGCCTCTATGGCATGGGCGAACTACTGAGTAGACTATGAGTCACTCCCTCAGCCCAAGGGTAAAAGGTCGAGCTAACTAAGACCTCGACACAATGAAAGACCTAACCGTTTCATCGGCAATGGCTAAGTATTAATACCAAAGGCATAGGCAGCTTGGGCAAGAGCCCTATGAAACGTAGATCGCCTCAGTATACTATTTGAACTCGATAAGGAACAAATCGGGGTAACAACTACCGAAAGATCCTACTCCATTCATGTAGCTCTAACAGCTCGAGTGATAAAATCGCTTCGGTAGAAAGTAAAAAGCACACAATACTTTGCATAAAAAGATAACATTTCATTACTAATTTCTATAAACAAAAAACCGGGCTTAACAACCCGGGAAAAGATTCAACAGATAACAAATAAAAAGTGAGGCCCAACCGCCCAAGAGAGTTCATAAACAAAAGAGATATTTAAATCCGAGTTCTAACACACGGGAACCACTAGAATCCATTCAGAAAAAGAAAACAGAAGAGCTGCAACCGGCCTCAGGGATCCACTGCCTCCACATCCTCATCATCCTCCGGAGAGTCAGGCTCCTCCTCCTCCGCTAAGTCCGCTGTCTCTGGATCCATACCCTTCATTGTTATGCCGTCGAGGCTGAGCTCGGAGAACTTCTTTCAGACCAGCCAGCGGCAAAGTTTAAATCTAGAACGGTAAAAGCTCGAGCCGTACTTTACCTAGAGGTCGTTGTACTCCTGGGAGTCCTTGAAGTCCCACACCGCCTTAGCTCGCTCAGCCTTCACCATGGTGTCGAAGTTTCGAGTCTGATCCTGAAGCGTGGACTCCAAGTCCCAGACCTGCTGGCGAAGAAGCTCCCTCTCCGCTGCCACCCTCGACGACTCCTCCCAATAGCGAGCGCTCTCCTCGGAAAGCCGAGCGATCTGTGCCTTCTGGTCCCGGATGAGCAGTTCCTGGGCCTCACTCCCCTTTCGAGCCTGAAGGACTTCACCCCGGGCCCAGTCGAGCTCACCCTGGAGCTTCTGCACGGTTGACCTCTGAGCGAGAGCATCGCCGGAGTGAATGTTGGTCTGGAGGGCCATGGCGTGGATGGCGGAGTTCACTTGCCAACAAAAGGTCGAGGTCAGAAAAGAAAAAAGAAGAAGAAGAAGGGAAAAGAAGAAAAAAGTAGTCACTTACCACCATACAGTGGGCGGAGGCTAGCCTGGCGAGCTGCTTGGGGTCCATCCCTCCCCAGCTGGCAACCTCCTCATGGGAGACTGCCTTCCGACTCCTTCGCAAAGCCACGGTGAAGTCGGTGACACTCTCCTAGTTCCCGGCAGGAAACCGTAGGAAAGCGAAGGGGTGGGATTGCTCAAGCGGAGGTAACTGCCCCTACGCCGGGAGCTCGGGCTCTTCTATGCCACTTTCCGTGGCTACCCCCTCGAACGGGACCGGTGGGACCTCATGCGGTGGAGAAACGAAGGCTGGATCAGCGGTCTCGAACTTAACGCTCCCGGAATGGAGGCTCGGTCAGGGCGCGGCCTCTTTGCCCTGCGCTTCTGGTTGCTGGACAGAAGGCGGCATGCGTCTACACCAGACATGATGGTTGCCAAAAAATCACAAGGCATTAGTCCAGTAAAAAAAATTTCTACAAGGCAAGTTGGCGTAAAGGAAATGAGGCCTGGGGCCCTCCTATTTATAGCCGCTATGCCCACAAAACCAACGGCCCAGATTAAGGCAAATTTGACGGTTCGCAGTCAAGATGATCGCACGTCTCCTGAAACTGAAATGTGACTGGTTGCACGTCTTCCATGATTAAGGTAATGCCGGCTGCGCGACTTCCGGAGATGAGAGTCGTTTTGGCGCGCTTTTTGGCATTCGAAAAGTCCTGACATCCGCGTGTGTATTTAATGCAATTGGTCAATCAAGTTTGAATTTCAGGTCAAATCCACCCGTCACACTCCATGAACTCCTCGCGTTAAGAAGGTGACACGTGGACATGACTCAGCATAAGCAACAGCTCAGCATAAAAGCCTGGCTGCGACTAAGTAGCGAGCTCGCAGGACAGCTCGCTACATTATAGCTCGCCACAGGATGAGCTCGCGACAGCACGAGCTCGAGGACCCCCGATGTACTAAAAGAGAATACTCCAAGACAAGTTTATCCCAGCTCGCTCCAATACGTAGGCAGGAGAATTGCCCCAAAGGCAATTCTCAAGCGGAATCACCTCGAAGTACCTCTAGGAGCTCGCCACAAGGCAGCTCGCTACGGGATAGCTCGCTACAAGGCAGCTCGCTACTAAGCGACGCGACATTTTCAGGAAGCTTCTATCTGGCAAGACCGTACCCGTCAGACTGCATCACGTCTCCTGACTGACGGAGCAATCCCTGCCAGTCCGGCAGACTGCACCCACGTCTCTCAACAGGTGGTGGTTACGCCCGATTTGACAAGAACGCCCATATTTAAGGGCCCCATAATCGAAGGAGAAAAGGTATCTTGAGTTAATCTCGAACTTTCATTGATCTAGCACTACCTGCACTCTTAGCTCTTTTTGCAATCCTTATCGTTTTCTCGGGTGTTCTAACTTAAGTATCAGAGTATTCCCACCGGGAATCCTTCACCGTCTTCTTCTCAGGTACCATCCATCGCCAGCTAGGAGCCAGTCGACTGCCAGTTAGGAGTGCCCGAATTGCGCTGCATTCGTTCCGTTTTTTGGTCGTGTTTTAAAACCATGTAAAAAACCCTAAAAAGTAGAAAAAAAAGAAGAAGAAGAATAGAAAGATGGGGGCAATACAAAAGCTTTGACAAAACGAAGATGGAAAGAGAGAGAGAGAGAGAGAGAGAGAGAGAGAGAGAGAAGGAGAGGGATTATTGTGTGAAACTTGAGTTGCACGAGTGGATAGGGTAATGTGTGCAATCTGACTTCTTGGATTTTGCATGCGCATTTTATGGTTCACTCAATCACTCGTGGGGATTCCATTTACTAGACGCTCAAGGCATCCATTTACTGGAGTGAACACCATTGGATGGACGGACTACTAAGTAATGTCAAACCAGAGAGACAGAGTATGCTAAGCCTGTTAGGAAGAGACGAAGGAGATAAGAGGGAGGAGGCAGCGGAGAGGCATAATAACAAATAAATATTTTAGGGAGGTGGGGGAGGTAAAAGTAGAAACTTGAGGCACACACTCGAATGAGATAACACGTATGATACTACTTAATGGACCTCACACACTCAATTTTTTGCTTGCACGTGTAGATACCATTTAATGAACGCGAAGCATCATTTTGTATTAATATATATAAGATGCCAAATTTACTCATCATGTGAAAAAAATGGCATTTAGAACCATGGTGCTGAATTTCCAATTTTCCATTTGACTCCATGTAAAATAGACTCAGTTTGGAAAAAGTACAAATATAAATAAGTACAATGCAAATACATACAAAATAATACAAAATACAAGATTTTACACACTACATATTTATATTTGTACTCCTTCCAAACCAAGCCATAGGAAATTTGATTTTAATGTACAACTACAAAATATGTAAATGATTGGACGGGTTTAACTTAGACAATTTAATTTTTACTACAATTACAAAATATGTAGTTGATTGGGTAGGTTCAGCATGATAAGGTCACATGGCATTATACATTATGATGGTGTTTGATAATATGGGTGTTTCAAATCTCAACATTTGTACTTGAATTTCAACACTAGAAATTAGAAAGTAAAGTTTTTTTATTCTAAGGTCCAGGAAAAACAACAACTACCTAGAATAACACATATGCCAACTACAATAACACAAGAAATATCCTCCCAAAGAATTAAGTACATTTCTAGCGAGGGGATTCAAAAAATATAAAACGTCTATCCTCATTAAAAACAAGGCCAAAGTATCAAAAACACTAAGTGTATAGAAAAGGCAATTTTAAGATACATATTGGAATACACCTTGTATTTGCATGCGTATTGGAGAAAAATTAAGATATGCATAAATAGATATAGAAACATTATAAGTACTTCAATAAAATCACAAAAACACATCAGTAACACTAAATATAAGGCCTAAATGAGGTGTACATACATTAAATTAATATCTTTTAATGGTTTTATAAAGAAATGCATCATAGTCGATTATAACTTCATTAAAAAACCATATGCTTAACTATAATTTATAAACTATAATTATTAAGTTTTAAAGGATGAGAAAACCCAACAATCCTATCCAACCATAAAACATGCATCAACATGACTTAAGTGAAAATATAATTAATAATTATTACTTATTTAAAGAATTACGATTTATTTTTTTATTTTCAAAAACTATAAAAATCAACAATAAATAAACATTTGTATAAAATATTCAAACAAATAATTATTGAAGAAGAAATTTCAATTGCTCTATGGATATGATAGATCATTTATAAATCTACAATATATTCAATCATTTTGATTATATCATAAAATATAATTAATTATTATTTATTTTTAATTCAAAAAATATAAAAAATCAAAATAAATATTGAAGAAGAAATTTTAATTGCTCTATGGATATGATAGATAATCCATATATCTAAAACATATTAAGTCTTTATAAATAAGTAAAAAAGTACGTTCTCAATTTTTTTTGGCACTATATATTTTTCTCAAATCTTCTTCATAAAAGTTCCATAGATCTACTAAACATTTTCAAGCATTCAAGTAAAAAATCACAAGATATTATGAATAACTGAAAACACCTACCTATTTTTGCAATATTTTTCAAAACTTGAAAAAGCTTCAAAAGCATTGATGATTTACACTCGCTTCTTGCATTTTTTTGCATATCTAGCATTATATGAATGAGGTTTGGAGTTTTAGAGTCATTTGAGGGTGAAAGAAGACTTATTTTAGGAAAAAAAAGCTTCTTTTCCCTTTTTTTTTGTTTTTTGTCTATATCTTTTTCATAGCATATCGACTAATATGTCTGATACGCCCCCCCGAAATGGTCTGATACGACAGAAAAAATACCATACTACCAATACGCCCCAAATTAGACATTAAAAGATATGATACAATACGCCCCAAATTAGACATATCGTGTTGAAATTTGAAACCTTGGTTAAAAGCCATATTAAGTAGAGCATTGGCACTATGGTTGGCTTTGTGATAATAGTGTTTGGGACAAACTAATCCATTAGATTATAGAAGTTGAAGATAAGAGAGAAACAAATTTCCAACTTGCCACTTAATGCATTTATGGTGACGAAGAGTCATAGCAATTGACAGATGGTTTGATTCAATAATGATCCTATCAAATCCTCAAGCTTGAGACTGTTTAAGACATTCATGAATGGAACCAGACTTTTGCCAAGGTCATTAGTTGTTCATCCGATAGATATAAAGTATTCACCCCTCCATCACCCTAAATGATCTCGAAATATTCCTACTGTTGTAATTGAATATATAGAGTGAGATAATTTATGGTTTTGTCTAACCAAGCAATAAATCAAGTCAATATTAATACTTTTATGTTGAAAAATGTATTCATCTCTAGCCTTCCATATAGCGCATAAGGTAAAACATAACAACGAGGCCTAACCATAGTCTGTGGTGGTTAGTAAGCTAAAAAACCAATTAGCAAATTGTTGCCAATGGGGCCTAGCAAGTGAGCTATTGTTTCATAAACGTGGTTAGTAAGCTAAAAAATCAATTAGCCAATGGGAAAAAGCACTATATAAGTGTTATTTAATTTCGGTGGCATATTCCCTTACTTCAAGAATTTCCATAATAGCTTAGGTCACTATGGGGCCAAGCAAATTCCACTACCGTACAAAATATTCGGTTTTAAGCCCACCAAGGCCTGGAGTTTTGTTTTTAGAGGGTCTTCTTTTTTCAGATTTTGAGAGGGGGGAAAGTTGGTCAATGGGATTTTGGTTCCCATTGACCAAGAAACCCATGTTCTTTTTTTCAGATTTATGTGGGGTGGGGGAAAGTTGCTAACACTTGAATGGGACAAAAATGCCCTTTATAATAATGGATTTTTATGGCTAAAATGGTCATTTGTCTTATTTATATGAGAAATAAAAGAACATGGGTAAATGCACTTACCCGGGTAAGTGTTTGCCAGGAAAATCTTACCCAAGTAACTGCATTTACCCGGGTAAGTAACTTACCAAAAAGCGAACGGGGCCTTGGGGAATTTTCAAAGATCTGTTTATTTTCTTCTAGGGTGGCTGGACTAAATAAATACATGAGAGTAGTTTGCTAGCATGGGTTTGATATAGACCTTAGGCCTATAGTCCCGTTAGTGAGGTCCAAGATCCATGTAGACAACTAAAGTGAAAATGCATCTTATCGAGGGAGAACCATTTCGGCATTTTCACAGATACTCCTATGTACATATCCCAATTTAAAAGGTGGTACAAACACATGGAAAATATATGATATTCGAAAAACAACTGGCCAAAATACCATAATCATAAACGTGGTAGCAAACATAGTGTTATTTATCAAAATTCATGGATGGATTTTGATTGGTGAAAACTCTTTCCATATCTTATCTTTTCCACATCATAGATTTTCTCTTTAATATGATAAGAGTCAATATTCTTATATGATAGTTACATGGACCCTAAACGAAAACACGACACTATAGTTCCAAACACCCCCTATGTTCATAGGGGTGTTGGGATACATAAATATATAATATTTGGGTGTTTTCTTACTTTTATTGCTTATAATGAATCAATGATACTTGTGTGTTTGAAACAACTATAAATTATAATTTAATATATTTTGTACCAAAACATCTTACTTTCATGATTGTTTATGTCATTTAAGTTCAAATGTTTGCAACTTGAACAACACTAGTTAGAAGAGAAGTTATAGAGGATGGGGCTTGCTGAAATGTTGCAAAGGGTAATAATATTGATATCTGAGATGACCTTTGGTTGCTCGTATGGGTTGCAACGAGCCGAGCTTTTCACAAGCTGCTCGAGCTCGGCTCGGCTTGGTTTCAACAGAGCTCAAGCTTGAACTTGAGCCCAATACAGTGGCTCGATTATTAAACGAGCTGAGCTCGGGCCTACTAGAGCACGGCTCACGAGCCAGTTTGTATATATATATATAATTATAGAAAGTAATATATATAAATAAAAAATATTATAATTCTCAATTTATTAAATATAAAATAAATATATATATATAATTTTTATTTTTATAAAATATTTTTTCTCAAAATCGAGCTCGAGCTTATGCATTTTTGACTCGAGCCGAGCTCGACCTTGTAGAACAGTCTCGAGCCGAGCTCGAGACTAGTACTATTCGGCTCGGCTCGGCTCGAATCCACCCCTAGTTGCTTGGACTCCCTCACTTCAAACCCATGGGGCCTAGGAATAATGTAAGGGAGTGTATGTGGGTGAGTAACTTGATAAATCAACAAACTCACTCATACTCACTCATGGGGCAGAAGGGAACTCCTTGATTTGTTTGATGAGCATACATCTCAAATCATCTAAGCTGAATTTGCTAAATTAAGTCTTTGCAAATTGAGATTTTTTTTTTTTTTTTTTTTTTTTTTTTGCAAAGGGCCTTGGCTTGGCATATTGAGAACAACTCACTCAATGTGGTTAATGCTACTAGAAAGAAGTCTTTTGATTGTTCCCCTAATATTTGGCCTCTACTTAATTAATGATATTTATAGCATCTTAGGCATTTCTTTTAACTTTAGGTGTATCCCTCAAGGTAAGTTGGGTTCTGCTCATCTAAGCTTGTTTCTTTAGAGCCTTGGTGGTCTCCTCTAAGTTAGCTTGGTCCTAGTTTGGAAGTTGATGAAGGAGATTTTCCTTTCCATCCCCACGTAATCTTAATGTAGTTTTAGTGTTTTAGCTTGGATGTTTGTATTTTGTAATTGTTTGTTTGGTTGTGTTTGTGTTATCTTGCTCTCTTGTTCTATGAAATCCTTTTCTTTCTAAGAAAAAAAAAGGAAACACAACAACACTAAACACCCATTTAAGACCAAAGATATGACATCAAAATGCAAAAAACTAAAGTTTTGCATTCACTTTCTAGTCATAAACATCTATTATATATTTTATAATTGCAGTACCTTGTAGCTCCTACTTATACATCCATTTCTGAAACTTTGATCAATCCTATAACCACTTGGAATAATGATTTCCTTTCTAGCAATCAGTACTTTTATATATAGAGGTTTGGATTTTAATTGGCTTATAACAACTACAACCAATCCCAACCCAATTATAATTGGGACACATGGTGATAGACCCACACCCTACATAATTAGGATCATTGATAGTCTTACACCTACCAAAGTTGTTTCTCCATGGCATTTCCATCATATAAGTGTCATGTTCCCATCGATCAAGATACCATGTTCTTTTTTATGTAGGGCCTATGAAAATTTATTTTGCCTCCCATCTCCTAGATGGATAAGTAATTTTCCCACCTGCTGAGGGGGGGGGGGGGATTGCCAACACTTGGGTAGGACAAACATGCCCCTTTTGCCCCTTTTAATAATGGCTTTTTATGGCTAAAATGATCATTTTTTATTTACTTGGAAAATAAAAGAACATGGATAAATGCACTTATCTGAGTAAGTATTTTCCAATAAACACTTACCCAAGTAAGTAACTTTTTGAAAAGTAAACGAGGCCTCAAGTCTAACTCCGTTAAATTAGTATTACAATGAGAGTGAAAATTACTAAAATGCTCATATTTAGATCCTTGTTTTTAACTATTCATCTCTCGGTACATTTGGATGCAATCTAATGGTGACATAAATGCAATGCCAATTCACATAATAACAAAGCAACTAAATTTTGCACCTAAGACTCCATTTGGAAGGAGTACAAATACAAATACGTAGAGTGCAAAACTTTATATTTTGTATTATTTTATATGTATTTGTAATGTACATATTTGTATTTGTACTCTTTTCAAACTGAGCCTAAATAAAAGCATCTAGAAACAAGTGAGAACATTTGATTTTCTTGTGAATAGGGATAAACATAAGTTGAGTTCTTCATGAGCTATTCGAGTTTGGCTCACAAAAAATTGAGCTTAGAGTTGAGCTTGAGCCTAATATATAGGCTCATTTTGCTAATTGAGTCAAGCTTAAGCCCAATGAAACTCGACTCATGAGGCTCATGAGCCTAATTAGGGGTGGCAAATTTTCACCCAACCCGCTGAACCCACCCAATCCGCCCATTTACTTAATGGGTTGGAAATGGGTTGATCACCCATTGGGTCAATTTAAATGGGTTGGGTTGTGGATAACCATTGGATTAGATGTGTAAATCGGGTCGGGTGTCAGGTCTGACACGATGGTCCATGACGTATTGGGCTGGGGTTCGAAGTCTACGGGTTGGCACAGCATGACCCGTGGGTTTGTAGTGGGCCACGCTCAGCCCGTCCGAGAACTAGCGGTTGGGGACCCCCCGGCTAGTTTTAGCTTTTTGGGAGTTTTTTACATAAATACCCCTTAATAACTATAAATAGCTATATAAGGGGGGTATTTATGTATTTTGGTTAGGGGGACAAAAATGACACAAATGCCCCCTAATAGTTATATAACTAGTTTAGGGGCATTTTGGGTAAAGTTATAAATAACTTTATAATGACCAAAATACCCCTCCTAACAACTAAAAAACAGTTAATTTTTAGGGTATTTTGTGCAATTGAATTATTTTCAATTCTTATAAATAGCCCTATCCTTCACTATTTTCATCACACCAATTCAACAATTCTCTTAATCTCCTCTCTCTCTCTCATACATTCTCTGCAATTTGAGTGAATGCTGATTTGCTAATTGTCTGATTCTCCAATTCTTAACTTTATTGAAATTTCAACAAAAAGAAGGCTTGCTCAACCAGCTAAAGTATCTTAAGTTAGCAATTTTGGAGGCTTGGACTCTTGGAGTTGAAAGGCTTTAACCGTTGAAATTAAGTTGGGATTCTAAACCGACAATTTAGGCAAGTCCAACTAAATTAATTTTTATTTTTTTAGAATTAAAAAAATGACTGGCTCCTCCCGAAACCAATTCCCCAACATGTTCACTATCGACGATATTCAGTCGCATCATGATAGTGTTAGCACCAACATCGGTGCTATTGATATTGATGGAACTTTCACCCCTGGTATTGATGCTAAGGGAAAGAAAAAGAGGGCCTCTAAGTTGAGTAGCCTAGTTTGGAAAATATTCAAAGTAGAGGATGTTGAGGGGGAAGGGAAAAGAACAATTTGCCAAAAATGTAAGAAAGACTTTAGCTATTGTAGCAAGGGTGGTACTCGTCATTTGAGCAAACATTTGCTCACACATGAAAAAAAAGAAGAATGAAGATAAACAACACAAACACAAATTAGGAGGGAGGGGGGCTGATTCGATCTCCTATTTATCTTGATTCACATGAAAGTCACTTTTCCTTACATGGGGCCTAATGGTATCCGTGTGTGTTGAAGTGGGAATGAATAGAAATAAACAATATAAGACAAGAGTTTGTGTTGGATTCAGCTTTTATCGTGATTTTTCTAGACAAAATCATTGACACCTGCCGCGAATTTAGTAGGAACTTATTTCCATTGATGCTTCGTAGCATTTTGATTGCATTATGTGTGTTTTCTTTAATAGAAATTTGCCTTTACAGATTAAAAAACTAGACCACCTATATAACTTACATTACTTGAAATCATTGTACATCACTCAAATTTTTATAAAAGGGGTTTTTATAGTTCAGTCCACCCCTAAGGTGGAGCTAAGATTTATAGTGGTGGACTGAATCATGCCCAAAGTGCCCATGGATTGATGTCAAATTCACAGGCATGATGCGGTTTATAGGGGGCTACTAGTAGACTAGGAGGGGGATGCAATTTCAGATTTTTGAGGTGGATTACAGTCCACTTATCCCTAGATAGATAAAAAGTAAGGTTCCATTTGGCTTGTAATTAGAATTGAAATTGGAATTGGAGTTGAAATTGGAATGATTTATTCTCATGGGAAGTAATTAAAATCAATTGGAATGAATTCTCATTTCCATGAGGGTGAGGGAATGGTCATTCCACCAAGAATGGAAATCGAATTTCAATTCTGCCCAACCAAACCCCACAAATGAATTCTAAAATTGTCTTCTAAAGTGAGAGGGGCATTTTATGATTTTAAGATTTTAGAGATGTTTGATAATGTAAATAGGTTTATTCTGTCATTTCCTTTGACAGAGGTGATAAAAAACATTATTTATCATGATATGAACGTACAGGGGTGTTTTTTACCAAAAAAAGAAAACAAAGGGCTGAGTTTCTAAAAATAATATTATATGGGGGCCGTGTCATAGGGCAATCTACTTCTCTAACTATAACTAATGCTTACCTCGGCGACTTGACTCTGTCGTCCCGTTTAAAACTCGGCTTTAAGCGCGAGTGAACGATTTATAGTCCAATCTCCCTCTCTTTCTCTCTCTCTCTGCTCACCACCTATCTCTTCACCACATCACTTACAAAGCTATCTCTCATCAAATACCCGCCAAAAAGGTATATAAACGGATATAGTTTTTCAAAATTTTGAAGACCTGTCCTTGTTTCCTCGTTTTCTCTCCTCTCCTTTTCCCTCCTCAGTCTTCCATACTCTCCTAGGGTTTCTACGCTTCCCCCGCTCTTACCAATGGCTTCTGATCTCTCTCCCTTGCAGGTTTGTCCGCCGATTTCCGCCTATCGGAGCTCGAATAGGACTCGGATTTTTGGGCTGATGAGAATTGCAGGCGGTGGAGTTGGTGGCTCGTATCGAACGTTTCGTACGGATGGGATTGTTCTTCGTGTGAATAGATGAATTTCTTGCAGCGAGTTAGGGGTTTGAAGGATTTGTTTGGGGGTATGGATCCGCCGAATGTCGACGCCAGTGTTCCGCTGGAAGTGAAACCGGACAGCACATCAGCTTTCGTTAGCGAAAAGAGGCTGCCCGAGAATGACGGAGGAAGTGTTTCCGATGCTCAGTTGCATAAGAAGGCGAGAGGGGCTTCTGGTGGGGATATGAAGAGGGTAGCCGAGATTGTTTTGGTTTTATCAGCTTTGGGGAAGATGCGAGGTGGGAGAAGTCCAACGGCTGTGGAGAAAGATCTGATGGCAGAGGCCAGGGAGAAATTGGCGGAGATGTGCGAAGCACCGGCTCCGAAGGATATTCTTCCGAGCAATGCTGTTAGGGTTGTTATTGAGGATCTCGGGCTTAATAGGTCCAGAGATCAAAGGTTAGGGTTTCGTCCTCCAAAGATGTCTATCGCGGAGAAGTTGTTGCTTACAAAGAGAAAGGTGGATTTTCAACTTCTGCTGTTTTACATATATCTAATTTGTTTCCAATATATCATAACGTTGTATCTTCAATTTCTATTTCTCATAGGCTGTAGTTAAAAATTACACTCTTGTGCCCGACTTCTTGTAGATTTTGCTTGGAGTGGGGCTCTTGTGTCTGATTCCTCATTCCCTAAGCAAGACTGAGTATAACTAGTCAGAATAATAGACGAAGTATAGGTAATAGGATGCTACTGGTTCACTTTGGAATAATGGAACATGCTTGAAAGACTTAATTTTGATGATTGATCCGTGGGACATTAATTGCAATATTTCACCAACTAATTAGGCTGGGACCTTGTTAATTTGATTGGAAGCTTACTTTAAATGGAAAAAGATCTTGCTTTTGTGGAGCATGCTCACTCTTTGACAAGCAAAGACCATTAGATGAATGGTCTTGAACAGAGTTTATTTGGATGTGTGTTCTGTGGTGACATCTTGTCACCTGTCAGATTGTATTTCACTTTTTTGATTAATGAATTTCATTTACTCCTCAAAAAGAAAAAGACCATTAGACATAGTTTTCTTCAATCCTGTGAGGATTTGGTGTATTGTATTATGTATTATACATTGATAACTGATCTAGGGAGGAGTAATGGTTTTCTTTGATAAGCCAAGGGGTGTAACGTTACTTTGTTGGAATGGTGTTTGTGGATACTTCAAAAGTGAGAAGTACCTTGGAAGTAACATTTCTGTTAAGAGAAGCTAGAGCTTTGATTACCATCTTGAATTGATCATTGTTGTGATTCCTCGGAGTTGCAATTGCTTGGCAGATTTCCTAGCAAGAATTGAGGTTTCAAAGGAATTCCTTTTGTGGGGGCCAACTAGGCAGGGGGAAAATTTTAAGGCAAAATGCTGTTCTTGTACCTTGCTGTCAAGCTTTTGAATAACAGGAAATGTCTTTTTTTATCAATAAAATCACTATTTACTGTTTATTATAAAAAGCCTTCAAAAGTGAGAAGTTCCTTGTCAGATAGGTATGTATATTTCTATCACTAGATCATTTTTCCTCTTGTTGCTATGTTGGCACAGTGTTAATGGATACTTCGAAAAGATGTTTCTCATCAGACGGTTATGTGCATTTTCTATTTTTGGGTAAATTTTCCAATATTGCTATGTTGGAGTGGTGTTTAAAATTTTCCTTTTCCTTATAAAATATGTTGGAATAGTTTTGGTGAATGTTTCAAAAATAAAACTTCCTCATCAGATAGTTATGTATATTTCTATTGATAGATGATTTTAATTTAAACATAATGGAGATGGATACAGTGGGTTGTGGAGCTACTGATTCATTATTGCTAGGTGGACAGCTTGAAAAATTATTTCTGCTTTTCTAAAATTTTGCCAGTTCTGCTGCTGACTTTATCCCCTTGTAGTAAATATAGATGTTTGACAAATTATTTCTGAAGACTTTAGTGGAGGTCCCATGGTGCTTGATGTTTGCTGATGACAGAGCATTAATTGATGAAATTAATGAAGGATTAATGCAAAATTAGGTTTATGGGCAACTATATTAGAAACAAGAGGTGTTAGCATAAGCAATACTAAAACAGAATATATGCAATGCGAATTTAATAATAATAGGAGCAAGGTTCAAAGTGTTGACACGATACGCCTCGTATTGTGCATATTGTATCGTAACAGCCGGGTGCTGATATGCCTTTTTCAAAGGCTATCCAAATAGTTTATTCTATATTGTAATCTATTCTTAAACCTATTCCTCAGACCTATTTTTGAAAAAAAAAATAAAATGCCGATATGCCTTTTTCAAAGGCTAATCCCCAAATGGTTTATTCTATATATTAATCTATGCTCAAACCTATCCCTCATACCTATTTTTGAAAAAAAGAAGAAGTGTGTGGTACAAAGTACCGATACACCCCTTCCACCGCATCAAGGTGTATTAATACTTTGAACCTTAGATAGGAGTGCAAACCAGGGTACAATAGGATTGGAGACCACAAGACTGCTCAATGTACCCTCCTTTGTTACCTTGGTTCAATAGTTCATAACTAAGGAGATATTGAGAAGGATGCCGCTCATAGAATTAGAGCAGAATGGGCAAAAGGAGGGATTTATTAGAGTCTTATGTGATAGGCAAATATTACTTTGGCTAAAAGGAAAATTCTTTGAAACGGTTGTAAGGGCATGTATGTTGCATGGAGCAAAGAGTTAGGCAATTAATAAATAGCATGTCCATTAAATGAGTGTGGCAGAAAAGTGAATGCTTAGATGGATGAGTGCAAAAAATTGAAAAGATAGGATCAGAAATGAAGTCATTTGAAGGAACCTAGGAGTAGCTCTGCTAGGTTGTAAAGTGAGAAAAAGTAGACTATGATGGTTTTGTCACATGCATAGAAGACCTTCTATGACACCTGTAAGGAGTGATCTGTTGCAAGTAGAAGGATAGGGGCATACCAAAAAGAACATGGGTTGGAGTAGTAAGAAATGATTTAAGTGTCCACGATAAACAATGGGTATGTCACTGAATAAAATGGAATTGTGAAAAAGGATTCAAGACTTAGATGATGACAATGATGATATTTATGTTTATTTAACCATTTTAACCTTTGCTTTTTGGTTGTCTTTGTATAAATTTATACTTGGAGGACATTGTATTATTTACTGGAGTTTCTTTTTTGCCCCAGAAAAGATTTTAGTTTTTAAGTCAGAACTCAGAATTATTTCTTGAATCATCAAGGTAGGGCTTTACTTTTAAAAACTGTGCACGAAAAATGCTTTTTCTGTGGTTTTATAGTCTTCAATTGGTAGTTGGTTGCATCATGTCTTATCAGGTCATATCTTCACCTGATAATCTCCCTTGATTTTGCTCTGCAGATGGAAGAATCCAAGGAGTTTGCTGCTCAATCTGCACCATATTCTTCCCCATTGTTGCAAGTGGGCTTTGGTGCAACAACTGAAGGACGCAGTTCATTGTTACAGGCTGGTCATAGGTTTCCACCAGAAAAACCCACCCATGCACCAGTGACTGCTGGAGGTTTTCAACCTGCTTCAACTGCAGTTCATGTTTCTCCTCTATCTTCTACTCTCTCGTTGAATCAGTTGCCCGTCAATAAAATGCCATCAACTACAGTGTCCAGGGGATTGTCTACAAACCCATTAGAGAAGGACTCCTCTTTACCATTGCCTCGAGTGGAAGTGTCACATTTCAGATTAGATGGAAGATCAAATGGGTCAGCTTACACATCCCAAGTTCAAGGTGCTGCCTGTTACCCTTTATTCCTTAATTGCTTTTCAAATTTCAAGTACAATATCATATGGTGAAACCGTGAAAGGATAACTGCTGTTGTGTACATACAGTCAGTATACATCTCTCTCTCTCTCTGAGGGTGCTCATGCTAGGGCTTTCTTAGAATAATTTTTTCTGATCACATTATTGGATCAAGGATTGTCACTATGGATGTTTACACTAGTAGACATTTCCAGTTATTATTGGTGTCAACAGATAAATAATGTTGACCCACGAGACCTTGCAAGTAGGAATGTGCTGAGTGGGTTCCTGTGGTCCATCTAATCATGTGACTTGGTCAGGGAACTCCAGTTTGGATGTTTATACAAGAGGATATAACCTGTGATAGTTCGTATCAATGGTTGAGTTTGTTGATGCACAAGGCGTTTTAAGTGGATCCTACCCATTTAATACACAGAATTGATTTCACTATTCCCTTTTTGTCTGGCTGGAGTACTGGGCAGAAATTTTAGGCTGTTTTTAGATGGGATTGGGGGAGAGGGAAGAGAAAATATGCTTTTTTCCGGGTTCTGCAGTTGGTTGTGAAAATTTAATCTTGTGGAATCTAGAAAGCAGTGGACTTTTGTCATGTTTCCTGCTGTTTCATTGGAAATTGGAATCCCTACTAGGGCTGCTAGACATTCTTGAAACCACCCATTTTTTCCCTTTCTCTTCTATATTCCCATTCCCATCCAATCTAAACATGACCTTAGTTCTCGTAAAGAAACAAAGAAACCTTTAAGGGTACTTTCAGTTTCTTCATCACATCTTTTAATACTATAAATAATTATTCTATTTTTTTTGATCAATAGTAACCATCAAAGGATTTAATTAGTAGCATAATGAAAAAGGACAGTCTGTCTCCTTAAGGAACACTTGAGGGAGAGAAGCACTACAAACAGCATTTGGGCTGACTTGTCTTGCAAGAAAAAAAAAGAGGAAACAATTCTATGCAACTAATGTGAGTGAGGAATGGAAGCCACCGGCACTGAACAAACTAAAACTAAATTTTGATGGGAGTTCTTTTGGTAACCCAGGAAGGGCAGGCATAGGGGGTGTGATTAGAAATCATGAGGGTGTGGTGGTGGCACTCTTCTCAGGACCAATAGGTATTGGTGACTCAATACAGGCTGAATCTCTAGCCCTGCTTCAAGGTCTAAAGATGGCTGAGCAGATAGGAATAACAGACTTAGAAATAGAAGGAGACTCACTACTGGTCATTTCTTGGGCCAAAAGCATCACTTCAGTACCTTGGAAGCTCAAGTTTATCTTCAGAGAAATTGACATACTTACAAGGAGGATCAACTCTCAGTTTGTTTGGGTCAAACGGAGCGCAAATGGGATGGTGGATACCCTAGCAAAACAAGGGGCAAATAGATCTACATTGTACTGGGCAGAACTGTAACTGATTGTTTGTGGGTGCAGACTAGATTAATGCTTTTCTGCTACCTATAACTTTTGTAACTGATTGTAACCTTTGCTACATTATTAATAAAATTTCTTGCTGATAAAAAAAAAACTATATTCCACCCTATGCTGGTTCCGAGGACCCACTATTTCCCATCCAAGACTGGTTCTTGTTACCCCTTCCCTTGTCAATGAACCCACAACCACAGGGTCATTGACTGATGTAAGGAAACAATTTTGCTTCCCTATTTGATGCATTGAAGTCCATGGGCCTTTCATCAATTCTGTCATCCACCTAACACCTCTATGGTCTTCTAATCTAATACTTAAAGGTCATTCCAACTAATTGTGTAGGCAAGTTTGATCTCTCTATGGCCCCATTCTACTTAAAGAGCATCCCTGTTACTATATAAGCAAGTAATTTAGCTCACAAAGAGGGATCTCCTCCAAGCACACCCTCTGCACACACTCTGAAAGCACAGGCATCCATTTGCACATTGGGAACATCTCCCCTTGAATTTAATATACATGTATGGGAGATATTCCTGATATGCAGCTGAATGCCGTGTGTGCAGAATTCTTGCTTTCAGGAGATCTGGGCTCATTATCATCACCCACTAGCATTGAAAAGCTTAACATGTCAGTGCCCCAAAAATCTCTAAGGACACCTATACTGGGTGAGCATGGATATTGTATGGAACAGCCATATCAAAAAATTATCTTCTCTTTTTCTCTCGAAGAAAAAAAATCTTACATCTATTGGTGTCCTAATTTGACTTGCCTGCCTTCTTTATGGATTTCTTATAGAGCAACTATTAGGATGGACCATTTTTAAGAAGGTACTCAGATTGAACTATTTACGCTTCCCTGATTCATTGATATACTAACTCAAATATTGCTGGAACAATCTGAACCTGTCAGCAATAAGATTTGGATTTCTATATTCCAAATAATTACTTTGGTGGTTAGAAGTTTAAGGAGTTTGATTTCTTTTGATGAGTAAAATGAAATGAGGTTCCACTTGATGATTACCTCATTTCTCATTTTTCATTTCTCATTTTTTAAGGGGCTTATGATATTATTCTTAATCAACAAGTCCCCTTCTATTGTCAAGAATATCATATAAGAGTAACCAAATGCAACCATGTTTTTCCCCGCACTGAAATGGTGATGTGATATATTAATGTTTAATTTGATTGAGCATGTGGTAAGTTCTATTTCAGTTGTACCTCACACCTAATATACCATCTTTGAAGGGTCTCTGCATTTCATCTTACAAGTTGCTGTCAATGCGATTTGTTTTTGATATTCCAGTTACTGCAAATAAGAGGCAATTCCACAGGAACTTGCCTTTATCTGAAAAGAAACTAACCCTCCAATGGTCTAACCGGACTAGAGATCTGGAATCAAGAATGGAGGGACCCAACACAGCTCGAAGAGCTTTGCAAAATGGCACCACACCTGATAAGTATAGGAGCAATGAATTAACAGGTGTTGGATAGATTCTGAGGCTAAACCACACAGGATGCAATCAACCTCCATTCTACGCCTCAAAACAGGTGGGATTGAATTTAAGTTTTTACTGTTTTACTCTTAGAAGTTATACAGGGGATAATCCTGGTACCCTTTTTGTAGTAGTTTTCCTTCATGGTAGTGAGGCTGTTCTTGGGTCAGCTATCTACTTTATAAGAGGTATGCTGTTTTGTATTAATCCCATAATTATTAACGCTATCCTCTTGTATTTTATTAGCAATAAAGAAAAAGCTGGGATGGGCCTTGATTTTTTGCAGATTTACTCTTGGAAGGTATACAATGAGATTGATATGACTGTATTGAGTGACATGCTTATCTCTGACCATAAAAGTTTTAGCCGAGACATTTACTGTGTTCTTCCAGATAACTTTATCTGCACCTGCATTCTCTTGGATGTCTTAATCTAATACGATTTGTGTGCAGCAAATCTTTCTGGTGATCATTCGCTAGACAAACCTCCAACATTTTCCCTCCATGCTCATTCTGCAGCAGTAGCCAAAGTGGGTCAAGTAAACAAGGTGCCGGATCATACTCCTATCAAAACTGAAGGAAGCACCACAGTGGCTCTTCAAGCAGAAAAAGATCAGATGTGTAAACCTTCTGTAATTCAAACTGCATCTGGAAACCTGCCAAGTGCATACCAATCTTCATTGGGCATGAATTTTATGCAAACTCCTTCACTTTACACTAACCACGGTGACATTGCAAGGAATGTTCAGAAGTTTTTGCAACCAAGGATTCCTGAACGTCCTAACTGGATTCCGCCTTCAGTAGATTACATGAACAAGACCTTATCTTGCCAAGTATGCAAGGTTACCATCAATGATGTAGAAAGTTTACTTGTATGTGATGCTTGTGAGAAAGGAGTCCACTTAAGGTGTCTTCAATCTTACAATCTAAAAGGCATTCCTAAAGGTGAGTGGCACTGCCCTAGGTGTTTGATATCAAGCAATGGGAAACCTTTGCCCCCTAAATATGGTCGTGTAACAAGAAGTATCACTGCACCAAAAGTATCTTCAAGCACAGCTGGAGCTCAATCTTCTTTAGATAAGAGGGTGGGAAGTTCAGATGAGAAGATTAATCACCAGAAAGTAACCACTAATGGAAATCTAGGTTTACAGAATCCTGCCAATGTTAGTAGTACAGACAACAACCATAATGAATTGGATTTTGTGTTAAGGATGACAAATGAAAGCGAAACACAAGGTACTGACATTGCAGTAAACAGAATAAAAAGTGAAACCTGCCAGGCTATATTATGTGAAACTGTTGGGGCAGTTTCAGCTTCTGTTCCTTGTTCTGGCACTGCAAATCAAAGTTTGAACCAACCCACTCAAAATAGTTCATCATCTCAATGTGACAGAGAGGGATCAATGTTGGAGCCCAAGGTACTTCCGAAATCTGAACCTGGACACCCTTGTCAAGAAAAACAATCTGATATAGGTTTTGATACTTGTTATGACTTGCAAGCATCATGTAATTCAAAAGATGTTGGCAAAAGTAGGCCATTGAATTGTACTGAAGTTTCTGCAAATCATTATCCTGCTAACAACACCATATTCAAAGAGCCTGTGATGTCTGATTTAAAAGATACTTCTGGATGTAAGACAAGCTGTGATGTCAGGGGAGATGCCCAAGATGTTGCTCAAGCAAGTGCTTTTGGGGCTTCAGATGTTGGAAATGGAGTTAGAGATTGCACTAGGTCTTCAATAGATGGCTGTCATAGTGTGGATTGGGTTGGTGATGTACTTCAAGTTGTAGATGAGAAGGCATTTTATCAGTCTTGTTGCGTTAATGGAGTCATGTACAAGCTTCTAGATCATGCACTTTTTTGTTCTAACAGTAACAATCTCAGACCTTCAAAGCTTCAGGTAAACCATCATCAAGCTTACTGTGACTCTTTTATCTTTTAAATTGGTAAAATGACCTCTACACCAGTGAAACTGTACTTCCATCATTTGATGGTAACTTGCATTGAGCTCTGGTGGCCCTAAAATTGCAATATATGCCTCTGAAGCAGAAGCTTGGGCCCTTCTTGCTGATCTCAGAATTGCCAGAGAGACCCAATCTCTTTCTTTGACAGTTGAAGGTGACTCCTGGAATGTGATGGGTTGGGTCAACAAGTCTGGGGCAACCCCCTGGCAGCTAGCCACCCGTCTCCTTAATGAAACCAGCGAGATCTCCGAGACCCTTGGTCATAGCTACACATGGATCCCTAGAGAACTAAACCAAGTGGCAGACTCTTCAGCTAAATCTGGATAAGGAAAGGACTTATTGTATAATGCAAATATTTTAACCTATTACTTGAGGTGGCTTTTAATGTTTTTTGTTATAGAGCCCTGTTTGTAGTTTGTACATCCTCTAATGCACATCTCTCTTTACACTGAATGAAAACATTACTTATTTTCAAAAAGAAAAGAAAGAATAAAAAAATAAAAAAAGAATACACAAATTGTAAGCTCTTGTGTTTTATTGCAGGCTCTTTGGGAGGATACTAGAACTAGGTCAAAGTGGGCTATTGTGAGTAGGTGTTATTCACCAAGTGATCTGCCAGAGGTTGTGGGTCGGCCATGTATGCCAGAAGATAATGAGGTATAGTAGAAGTGATTTCTCATATTTTCAGTTTGAACATTAAATTTCCATTCTTATGTATTGTATAAAGTTTGGTATACTCCATATCCATAATCTGATCAAGGGCATTGCTAATTGATGGAAAATTTGGCCCTTTACCCACTTCCTTTTTTTTATTCTTTAGCCATCTGCTGTTCTGTTTTCTACATAATTTCATACATTCTCATGGCTAAACCGTTGCAGGTCTATGAATCTAACCATGAAAGCACTGTAATGGCTGGTTTAATTCAAGGTCCATGCGATGTTCTGCCTTCTAACAAGTTTAAGGAAGAAATTGAAAGACGTACGCATTTAGGTGATGGGGCAAATAATGGCTTACGGCCAGTTTTCCTCTGCAAGTATGTTCCTCCAGTTACTGGATTGTATATGGGTTCTTATGGTTTCTTCTATATAAATATCTTTCTACAAAGACTACACTATTCCAAGGTTTTTGTTCTTTGGATACCATCATGCCAAATGGCTTTGTTATTCCTTAATTTTTCTCATTTTTTTTGAGAAAAGTTATTACTGTGTATAACTGTTATCAGAAGCCAACAGTATTTCTCTGTGCAGTAAGCCAGTAACCATGCAGAAAAAACAAAAAACAAACTTCTTTCTTTATGCTTCATCTTCAAATTATCTAGCTTGTATCAAAACATTATTGTCTGTTCAGAAACACAGAAAAGGAAGTTTTTCCAAACTCCTCCCTTGTTGATATCCATAAGTATAATTGTGCTTCTGCCTTGTCACTTCTGCATAGTTGTTTTTTTTTGATCAGCAAAAAATGATTAATTTTATTAATGGGAGATAGAAGTTACAACAGCTCGGGTATCCATTCACCCAAAATACAGATGTCCATGTAACTAATTTACAATAGAGCCCAGAATAACTGCTTCCTCAATAACCCTTGCTTTGCTAAAGTGTGAGCCATCCCATTAGCTGTCCTGTGAATCCAATTGAAGGAAGCATTCAGGTCCCCTTTCAGACTGTCTATCTCCCTTCAGGCTTGTTTGTAATACACAAGGTACATTGTGACTAGAAGTGATCCAAGGAAGGACAGGGAATCTGCAGTGTGGATGCCTCTGCCTGAAGGATGGGCAAAGCTGAACTTTGATGGAAGCAGCCAAGGAAACCCAGGCCCATCAGGGATAGGAGGGGTGCTGATAGATAGGGAGAGCAACATCTTAGCATTGTTTTCAGGCCCCTTGGGAATAGGAGACTCCAATAGAGCTGAGATTTTAGCAGTGGTACAAGGTATTCAGATTGCAGAACAATTAGGAGTTCAGCACTTGGTAGTTGAAGGAGACTCTAAGATTGTTGTGGGATGGCTGACAGACCCAGCTTCAGATATGTGGCGACACAAAGACCTGTTAAGGAAAGTCAACTGGCTCACAAGAAACATGACTGTTACCTTTCTTTGGGTGGGAAGATCAGCAAATACCTTAACGGATGGGTTAGCTAAGCAAGGGGCTTCAAGGGAACATTTATTTTGGGCTGCTCTGTAATTTTATTTCTGGATATTTCTGGTTTTTAATTTGATTTAATACTTTGTTTGAAGAGGTAACAACTCGTGTCTCCTCTTGGGTCTCCTATATTGCCTCATATTTCTGGATTAATAAATTATCTTCATTCATAAAAAAAACCACTATTGATTCTCCTTCAACTCCAGGTTTCTAAATTGGATTGCTTAGCAAATTTTAAGCCTTGTAACAACGCCAACAGTTCAGCCTTTAAAGAGTCCCCTTCTCCTTTGGGTAGCCAACACTTTACGTGAGGAGTCTCTAAACACACCACCAATACCTGCCATCCTTGGGTTTCCCATTGAACTGATGAACTCCCATCAAAATTTAACTTCATCTTATCTCTTGCTGGTGACTTCCATTCCATCATCTTTCTTTCCTTTTGTTTAGAAGAGTGTGCCATCTCATTCCAATCTCTTATTATATTAGTGTCTATGAAACATTGGAAGATGTCAAGGGTTTTCATACAATGGGCCATTTTAATTTTTCTTAATTCCACCAACTCCTTTGACCTAAGCTTCTCATTAAATATTCTTGCATTCCTCTCCTCCTAGATGGAACCAAACCACAATAGCTCTAACTGCCTTCCACATTGTTCTTCCTCCTTTTGTTGGTTGTCTTAGGAAATTTGGGCTGAAAAGACTCGCTACATCCTAAGGAGCTATCCACTTGCAACCAAAAAGTGAAAAAAAAGACTCCCAAATTTACTACACAAAAGGACAAGAGATTAGTAAGTGGGGTAAGGATTCATCATTTTCAAAACAAAGAAAACACACATGTAGGGAAAGACATCTATTCGGTATCCTTTTTCGAAGCAAATAACAGGTGTTCACCTTTCCAAGAAAAACCTCCCAGCACAGTGGTTTAACTTTATGTGGTATGGACTTACTCCAAATTTCTTTCACGGGGAAATTCTTTCCCACCTCCAAAGGTTGCAAAAGTGAATTGAGAAATGAGGCACAAGTGAAAATACCATCGGGGTAGGTAGTCTAGATTCTAGTGTCCTCCATGGTTTGAATCAAGAAAATAAACTGGAGTTTATCCAATAATTGAATAAGGGCCTCACACATTACTTAGCTCCCTTTTGAACCCAAAATTCCAACTCACACCCACTAAAGAGAAAGTGGCAAATCTCGAAATTAAACGGTTCTTGTGGTCAGACATTGAGTAAAGGCCTAGGAAAATGGAGCTAAGAGGAGCATCAACCAACCAAATGTCTTCCCAAAAGAGAACCCTTGACCCACACCCAACATCATACCTGATAAAATTAATAAAGGTTGGATATACCTTTTGGATTTCTTTCCACAGAGAAGTGGCCACCTTTGCATCCCAACCATTGCTCATCATCCCGTGAGTGCTTTCAATGACCTTGTGCCACAACTTGTTTCTTTCTGATGGGAACCTCTAGAGCCACTTTCCCAGTAAAGATGTATTCCTAAGAACCAGGTTCCCTATACCAGTCCTCCCTTCTCCTTTGCTTTGCTAACTTGTTCCCACTTCACTAAATGGTTTCTCTTCTCATCCCCAGGCTCCCATAGAAAATGGCTCATAAGATTTTCTAGCTGACCTACTATCATAGAAGGTATTCTAAAGGTGGATAGGAAGTAAATTGGGAGATTGGCTAAAGTTGCTCTAATCAAAGTAATCCTTCGACCCATTGAAAGGTAGTTTTTCTTCCAAAGGGCCAACTTCTTACTGGATCTCTCTACCATCGATTTCCAAAACAATTCAGGTCTTGGTTTCCCTCCTAGTGGTAGTCCTAGATACTCCATAGGCCATTGTCTAACCTCAGACCCTAATATCTTCACCAAACTACTCAAATCTTCCTCCTCCATGTTGATGCATGTTATACAACACTTTCCCCAATGCACCTTCAATTTTGAGATGGCTTCAAAGGAGTTAATAAGCTCTTTCACGTTTTTGAGATTTTCATAATTGCCTTCCTCACAAAAAAGAATGATATCATTTGTAAACTGCAAATGAGAAACTGACACCTCAAGACTTTCAATCCTCCACCCTCTAAACAGGTTGTTTTGGTCAACCTTGATAATCATTCTACTTAACACCTTTGTCATTAGGTTGACAAGGAAGGGAGATAAGGGGTCACTTTGTCTTGGACCTCTTTTTGCTAGAAAGAAATATCTGGCCACACCATTTATGAAGATTTGAGTAGTGCATTGAGCTCAAACACTCCTTAACCCATAATCTCCACCTCTCCCTCAAACCAACTCTCTCTAGAATCTCCAAAAGAAATGACCAATCGACAAAGTTGTAGGCCTTCTCTAGATCCAACTTACATATGAAACCTTGTCCACCCATTTTCTTTCTTTCTGCTACACAGTCATTGGCTACCAAGATCTGATCAATTATTTGTCTCCCACAAAAGCTCCTTGATATTGTGAGATTACGAGTGGTAACACCTTTAGTCTTCTAGCAAGAACTTTCACAATGATTTTGTAGATGCTTTGGCTTTCCACTAGGTTTATTGGTCTAAAGTCCTTTGGTGCGCCTGCCTCATTTTTCTTGGGGATTATGGCTATGAAAGCAATGTTTCTAACCTATTTTTGACCCGAATGGTCGAACCGTTTGAACTATCACCGGGTCAACCTTTTGGGTCCGGTTTTTAAAAAACCCGGCGTTGCCCAAAAAACTGTTGACTGGGACAGTTGAATTGTTGAACCGATGACCTGGTCACCGGGTTGTGAGTTGCATACCATGTACACAAACTTTGGGAGGCCAAAACTTTACACTCCGGTGTCCGATTGAGGTGATTTTTTTTTTTTTTTAATTTTGGGTAACACCAATGTTTTAAAAGCCATGGGAGGCGTACCTCCAGGCGAGGTGCCGCCAAAACGCCCAAAGGCGTAGGCCAGAGGCACCGACACCTTTGAGGCATACGCCCCACATGCTTTTTTCATGAGGTGTGCTTGAGGTGTACGCCTCATGCACATCTCATGTAGAAAAGACCAAAAAAAAGAAAAAAAAAGGAAAGGGAAGGGAAAGAAAAAGAATGAAAAGAAAAAAAAAAGAGAGAAAATGAAGGTAAAGAAAAAGAAAGGGAAGGGAAGAATAGATAAGGGGGAAGAAATGAGACCCTTTTAACTAGTGTTATTCATCTTCATTCTTTTTAATATAAACGATTTTTATTAAAAATAAGGAAAAATGAGATCCTTCTTCCTCTTCTTCCTCTTTCCCTTCCTCCTCCTTCTTCCTCCTCATCCCCCTCCTCTTAAGGAGGCTTACGCCTCCTTGTGTTCGGGAGGCTGATGCCTCTTACGTTCTTAACTACGCCTCACGCCTCTAGGTAGTGGAGCACCTCGCATTACGCCTTTGCGTTTTAAAACATTGGGAGATCTATATGCCCCAAGGCGCCAAAAGGCCCGCTATTTTTGCAAAAAAAACCCTTTTTTTGACCTAAAATTGCAATTTTTATTATTTTTATACATAAAAAAATTAAAAACATAAATTAAATATAAAATAATGCATATATCATGTCTAAAATATAATTATACATTGTTTATTGATAAAATATGTATTTGCATATATATATATATACATGTACACATATAAATATATATACTTAAAATATATTGACACTGACATGCCACGGTCTAACCCGTTTGACTCGGACGGTCGAACTAGTGACTTGCGACCTGTAGGCAAAAACAATTTGGCCTCTGGGTTGGTTTTTAAAACACGGCATGAAAGTTAAATTTATTCTTCGAGAAATTTCTCCATCATGATAGAAGTCATTGAAAAACCTCCAACAAATCGCCCTTGATAATATCCCAACACTATTGAAAGAAAACCATAGAGAAACCATCTGGCCTTGGAGCTTTGGACCTTTCCATTGAAAAAATTGCCTCTCTAATCTCTTCAAGGGTAAAAACTTCCTCTAAAGCTGCTGACTCGGCTTTTGGTACCCTCTCCCGTTCTAGATTTGGAAGAGGCAGATCTCTCACTCCTGAATGCATATAGATACCTTTAAAATGATGATCCACAAACACCTTAACGATCCCCTCTTCCATGGTTATCTTTTGAGCATTCTATTCTAGCCTCTTAATTAGATTCTTCATTCTCCTACCACTTGCCAATGAGTGAAAGAATTTTGTGTTTCCATTCCCCTCCAATAGTCACATGCACCTAGATTTTTGTCTCCAAGAGATCTCCTCCTTTCTTAGCACCTCTTCCAACTTGCATTTGAGCCTCCACCTTTCCTCTCTTTCCTCCCTGCTAATTTCTCTCAATTCTTTTATTGTATCCAGCTCTACAATCCTTAAGCAGATTTTCTCCTTTGTCTCTTCCACCTTTCCAAACAGGTCCTTATTCTAGGCTTTTATTTTTTTCTTTTAATTTCTTTAAGCACCTTGAAAACTTGATGCCTTTCTTCAATCCCCTATGTCCTACCTCTTGCCACCAAACTCTGATCTGCTCCACAAACGAAGGATCCTCCATCCGACCACATGTTCTCAAACCTAAAGGGTGAGGGGCCTCCCAAGGTATCTTCTTGTACTAGACAAATTGGACAATAATTTGAGGTGACTCTAGGTAAGTTGGACCCTGTCTCTATATGAGTTTGGCTGGTAAACATTTGTCAAAGCCCATTCCTTATCATCATCCACTATTCCACTCTTTTGATTTTTATTGAAATAGAGAATTGCCCTATAAACTCCTCCACACACTATATCTCCTCATTTTTCCAAATAGTAAGGATGCCTTCAGAAGCTCCCCATGACAGGGCACAAGCCCAATCAAACCCCTAGCACTCTAGATACTCTTGAGCCATCTTCTATCCAACTCTTGTATTTTTGTTTCTTGTAACAAAACCACATCTGGTTTCTCCTTCCTAAGAGTTTCTCTAATCAATCTTCTCTTCACACTGCCTACACCTCTCACATTCCAACTTAAAATCTTCATGTTGATTCTAAACTTGAAACCCACAACTTCCAATCAATCCCATTAAAAAACCTCCCCTTCTTTCTTTCTTTCCTCTTGTTCTCCTCTCTATCATATACTATTTTGTTTATCAGATTTTCCACCTCGCCCTTCTTTCTTCTCCCTTTCCCCTTCCCTTTTTCCTTTCTTTCAAACACCTTGACCCCTAACGACTTCCCTAAAGTAGACTTCTTCCTCTTTCCTATTGAGCTACTCTTTGAATTTGATTGTTTCTCACCAACTTCTTGGTCTTTTGCTTCACTTTCCAAGGGGGGCTTCTGTGTGTGTGTGTGTGTTCTAAATCAACTATCTCCCAAATATCCTCTACCATAAGAATAGCCTTGCAAACATACATTAAGTTGTCGATTCTACCTTTCTCTCCACTAACCCCCAACCTTCCTAGCTTCAATTCACCTCCGAGTGTGTGGCAACATGATTTTCAACATCCAAGGGATTTTGAGCAACAACTGGATTTGCAAGAACAATGGAGGACACACAACAAGTAGTAGGGTTAGCAATAACTTGAGAGGTAATAGGTGGACATTACTCAGAGACAACATAAGAAGGGTTAAGAATTCCTTGTTCAGCTCTATCGTAAGCCAAAGCCCTTGGAAAGCATTGGCCGATTAGAATCTTTTGGAAGCGAGCACTGTTATGCTACAAAGTGGCATATCCCTTGTGTTTCTTTGCTTTCCAAATGGATACATCCGAACTCCCCTATGTTATCACTCATCCTTTGTCTCTTAACTTGGTCGTCAATTTTGTGTCCGTCAATCATAGTCATGAACGCATCACAGTCAGTAGAGGCTTCAATAGAGCCGCAATCCTTCTGTAGGTGTTCAAGACTACTATCAGTCTTGATCACTAAGAAACTTTAGGTTCGATGATAAGAGAAAGTGAAGAAGAGGTAGAAGAAAGAGTGGTGAGAGAGTAATAGAACACATGTTTTGAGGAGAAGAACATAATCTCAATATTCTGCCGCTGCCACTTTAATTTAATATTTATATGTTATGCTAGTTACATGAAAGGACATATCTGCCCTTGGTGTTTACATCATAACTACTAACACATAACAACTGAAAATTAAATAACTAGGAATAACAGAATAATAAATTGACCACAGCTGTGATTAGATACATTTTACCCTACGGACAGAGTGGGACCACAGCTGTAGGGCCCACATTAATGTTCTCTACACTCCCTCTCAAGTTGGGAGTCTATGTTCATCATTCCCAACTTGGATAGATCTGCTTCTAGCTTCTTTCTTGATACAACTTTAGTGAGGATGTCTGCTAGTTGCATACTGGATGTGATGTAGGGGAGGCATACTTCTTGAGATGAGACCCTCTCTCGTACAAAGTGGCGGTCAACTTCAATGTGTTTGGTTCTGTCATGCTGTACTGGATTATGTGCTATATTAATGGCGGCTTGATTATCACAATACAGCATCAGGGGCTTCTCATACTCAATACCCAACTCCTCGAGTAGAGATCTTAGCCATAGGATTTCAGCCACTCCATTGGCCATGGACCTGCATTCTGCTTTAGGACTTGACTGAGAGACAACACTTTGTTTCTTACTTCTCTAGGAGGCAAGGTTTCCTCCCACAAGGGCACAATATCCTGAGGTAGACCTTCTGATATCAACACTCCCAGCCCAATCAGCATCCGTATAGACCTTCACCTTCATGTGCTTGTTGTTCTTGAATAGTATGCCCCTACCTGGGCATCTCTTCAAGTAGGCTAAGATTCTTTCTGCCGCAAGAAGATGTGTGGTTATAGGGGAACGCATGTACTGGCTGACAACACTAACAAAAGTAATATCCGGCCGAGTGAGGCAGAGATATAGGAGCTTTCTTACCAATTGCTGGAACATAACTTTGTTTTTAAGAAGCTCCCCACTCTCGGCACTAATCCTGTGGTTCTGTTCAATTGGTGTATCTACAAGCTTGACACCTAACTTTCGAGTTTCTGCCAACAGGTCTAGGACATATTTCCTTTGAGAGATAAAGATCCCCAGTTTGGATCTAGCAACCTCAATACCCAAAAAATACCGAAGTACACCAAGGTCTAACCTCAAATTCTTGATGAAGAAGCTGTTTAAGGGACTCAATCTCATGGCTATCATTCCCTGTGACCACAATGTCATCAATATATATTGCCAGTAGTGTCAAGGAGGACTCCACCCTCTTGATGAATAGGGTATGATCTGACTGGGCCTGTACGTAACCAAACTTCACAAGGGCTAGTCTGAATCTATCGAACCAAGCCCTAGGTGACTGTTTCAAACCATACAGAGCCTTGTTGAGCTGGTAGACCTTCTTACCTATTTTTGCATCATAGAATCCAGGAGGCAAACACATGTAAACTTCTTCCTGTAGATCTCCATTCAGAAAGGCATTTTTCATGTCCATTTGGTATAAAGGTGTGACTCGCTGCAAGGGACAATAGGACTCGAATAATGGTCATCTTGGCTATCGGTGCAAAGGTCTCCAAGTAATCTATGCCATAAGTCTGTGTAAACCCTCTTGCAACTAACCAAGCTTTATACCTCTCAATAGATCAATCTGCATTATGCTTCACCGTAAATACCCATCTGCATCCAACTGGTTTCTTTCCTTTGGGCAGATCGACTACCTCTCAGGTGTTGTTTTTCAACAGGGCATCCATCTTAACTTGCATTGCATCTTTCCATTCCGGGACAGATAGGGCTTCTTGCACTGTTTTTGGAATAGGGACATTGGAAATGGAACTAAGGTAGGACCTGTAGGTAGGAGATAGGCGATCATAGGATAAAAAAGGGAAATACAGTGGGCTGTAGATGTGGTACAATGTCGTTTCCCTTTACAGACTGCAATCGGAAGGTCAAGATCATCTGTAGGAGGTGAAATGGCAACGATAGGGGAAGTCTCAGTGGGCCCTGGGACTGTAGTACCTGGACCTGGAGCTACAGATGAGATTGGAGCTGGCCTGGACTGCTAATGATCAGGATCAACCTGCCTGCACCGCCTGTGATAGACCCTCAACTTCTTATCCCTCTGACCACCCTCACCATTGCAACTCTCCCTCAACTCCTGATTACATCTCTCATCACCCAATGGAATAGGTAAAGGAACTGCCCCACTCTCACTGCTCTCCCCCTGAAGACAATGACTCAAACCCCCACTCTCACTACTCTCCCCTTGAGGGGAAACCCGAGGATAATAGGGTGTCCCCTCAAGGAAAGTGACATCCGTGGAGACAAACTTCTTCCCTGAGACAGGATCATAGCAGCAATAACCCTTTTGAGTGTGTGCATAACCAAGGAAGATGCATTTGGAGGCCTTGGGTTCGAACTTGGAGTGATGGGGACCAAGAAGTTGAACAAAGCAAGTACAACCGAATGTCAAGGGGAATAGAAAACAAGTCCTCACGTGGGTGTAGAAGGGAAAAAGGAGATCACATATCAAGGATCATGGAAGGAACTCGATTAATAAGGTATACAGCCGTGAGGATAGCATCACCCTAGAAGTGAATAGGAACATTGGAAGTAAACATGAGACTTCTAGCCACTTCCAAAATGTGCCTATTCTTCCTTTCGGCAACTCCATTCTGTTGAGGTGTATGAGGGCAAGAGCTCTGGTGGATAACCCCATGATGAAGAAGATAAGATGTCAATGATTTAGCAAAGTATTCCTTTGCGTTATCAGATTTGAGAACCTTGATCTTGGCATCAAACTGGGTTAGGTTCATTTGGTGAAAATTTTGGGTCAGGGAAGGTGCCTCATCTCGTGAACGCATGAGATAAACCCAAGAGAAACAGGTATGGTCATCAATAAATAACAAGAAATATCTGTACCCACCCATGGAAGGGATATGATAAGGCCCCCAAACGTCAGTATGCACAATATCAAAAGAATTATCACTCCTTTTATTACTCAATAAATAAGGCTTTCTACAATGCTTAGCAAACTCACAACTTTCACACTATAACTGAGACAATTCAATAGACTCAAATAAAGTAGGAAACAGACTCTGTAAAGACCGAAAAGACAAATGACCTAATCGGTTATGCCAAAGCATAACCAGATTCACACTCTGAGAAACAAAAGACATCTTCTCAACTGACTCTCCCTGACGGAACAGCTCCCCGAGCAGATAGATCCCATTCGTCTCATGGCCAGTCCCAATCACCTTCTTCGTCTCCAAGTCCTGAAAAACACATCGGTCAGGGAAGAAAGTTACTGAGCAGTTCATATGCTTGGTAATACTACTGACTGAAAGAAGATTAGTATCAAGCTTAGGAACATGCAAGACAAGTGATAGGGAGATAGTATCTAATAAGTTGATGTCACCCTTCCCAGAAATAGGAACCAGGGAGCCATCAACAATAGATACCTTATCCCTACCAGAAGACAAATGGTAAGTAGTAAACAATGAAGACAAGCTAGTCATGTGATCAGATGCACCTGAGTCGATTATCCAACAAGGTTCAGTAGTACCTGGAGCTGAGGCATGATAGGTTGAAGCTCGAGTACCTGAATGTGCGAAGGCAGATGTAGCAGGGGCTGATGAAGACTGTGGTGGCTGAGCTGAATTTCCAACTTCCTTTTCTAGTTGTATTAGGGCAGCCCGAACTGCAGCTAAGGTCTCCAAAGATGTTCCTTCTGTGCTAGATGAGGATGTTGAATCAGTGTTCACGGCTACATGAGCAGTGCCCTTCTTGTTTCTCAACTTCGCAGGAACCAAGTGAGGGTGTAGTTTCCAACATGTTTCTTTTGTATATTTGGGCTTCTTACAATGTTTACATACCACATCCTTCTTGTCTTCCTTCCTCCTTTCCTTCTCTGAATCACCCCCTGATTTGGGTGTGACCGCTACAAAGGCTGGTGTGGGGGGCTGAGGTTGCATCATAACCTTCCTTCTTGTCTCTTCACTGTGTACAAATGAGTATGCCTGAGAGAGAGTCACACTATCTCTAGTCAAAATCTATTGCCGGACAATATCATACTCTGAGTTTAGGCCTGCCAGAAACTCAAATACCCGGTTTGTCTCAACCTGCTTTCTATATATCTGTGCATCTCTGGGACTCTCCCACTCAAGAGTCTCTAAGTGATCAATCTCACGCCATAGGGACTGCAAGGTAGAGAAATATACTGAAACCAGTCTCTCTCCTTGTTATTTTTCACTTCACATTTCAATTCATATGCTCTGGCAACATTAAGGGGTTGGGAATAAGTTTCTTTCATAACATCCCATATCTCCTTAGCTGTATTTGCCCACAAATAATTCCGGCTAATATGAGGCTGCATAGAATTACACAGCCATGTCATAACCAAGTAGTTTTCTTGAATCCACTTGGTATATGCCGGGTCTCCCTTGGGAGGTTCTTTCATATCTCCCAAGAGGTACCCTAATTTACCTCTTCCACCAAAGCCATCATGGCTGATTGGGCCCATTCCAAATAGTTTGATCCATCAAACTTTACGGTCGTAATCTGACCACCCATCTCAGAAACACTACCATAACTGATGTTCCCAAGGCTGCCTCCTGCCTGATTTTTAAACTCCATTTCTGTCAAGTCTCAAAACAGCACTTGAACTACCAATCACAATCAAAAACAGTATGGGCCTGATCTGTATTCATAGTGTATGTGCACAAAACTGGGATAATTCTGATCTGAAACCAACTAGCCAACACAACAGTAGCTGTCCGTAGAGCTCTAACCCCTTAGGACTCTGAAAACAGCTTAAAAAAATCTGATATGCTTGGGAAAGTTAGGGTTTTAATCAGTTCTTAAAGTGAACAATTCAGTTGCACAATCCAAACAGTATTGTATAGTAGGGTTAATAAGAAACCCTAGAATCTGATCAAACCTACCCGTAACCTTAAGGGCAGCTCTAGGTAGATCACAATATTCAGTCAAGCCCTAGGGCTTGCCGCAAGACCACTTTCAATCCCTAGAGTAGAGAGAAACACAGTTGAGACAGTTCGGCCTAGGGTTTGCTGTAAAGCCCTAGTGAATCGAAGAGAGAAAACCCTAGAATGGTTCGGCCTTCCCCTCCAGATAGGTCCAACCTATCTTCTCTGATAGAACTTCTCTTAGAAAGTAAACAACTTACAAGGAAAAATTGTTCGCTGCCTTTTAGGGTTACCCGAACCCTAGTCTTCTCTGATCCTTCCTGACCACCAACACTCTGCAACCTTAGCAAGTCTCCAATAGCTGCTAGCACATCTGGCGATCTCCAAGAATTAGTCTGCGAACTCCTTTTCAGCTTCTAGTCCTAGGAGATTCTCATGTGGTCGGCTGGTATTAGGCTCACATGAGAAACCCTAACTTGGCTCTGATACCATGTAGGTGTTCAAGACTGCTATCAGTCTTGATCACTAAGAAACTTTAGGTTCAATGAGAAGAGAAAGTGAAGAAGAGGTAGAAGAAAGAGTGGTGAGAGAGCAGTAGAACACAGGCTTTGAGGAGAACAGAATCTCAATATTCTGCCGCCGCCACTTTAATTTAATATTTATATGTTATGCTAGTTACATGAAAGGACATATATGCCCTTGTGTTTACATCATTACTGCTAACACATAACAACTGAAAATTAAATAACAACTAAGAATAACATAATAACAAATTGACCACAGCTGTGACTAGATACATTCTACCCTACGGACAGAGTGGGACCACAGCTGTGGGGCCCACATCAATGTTCTCTACACCTTCAACTGTACAACAACAAATGAGGAGTGTTCTTCAAACAAAATCTCCATGCCCCAAATCATCATCATTCAACCTTTTTTGAGCTTTGGTCGAATCAAGACTTCCAATGCTAGAGGGTTGGTTGACTTCCTCATCACAATCAGGTTCCATGTTCTCTCATTCACTCTCTTCATCAGAGTCCTCCCTCAAATCCCTGTTGTATTTTGGGTTTGGTCTATCTGGAGTGGTCGAGTTTTCTTTGGACGGAGGTCGCCGGACCAGTTTGTTGGTTTTTCAACCACCGGGACTTCCCATAGGAGCTTCTGCGGGTGTGGAGATCTTTGCTGCTGTAACCTTCTATTGGGGGGGGGGTCCAGTTGAGGGGGACGATGATACACCACAATTAGCATCCCCCAAAGTCCCAAGGGAACAAGGCACTTGACTCATAATAGAGTCACGTGCCTCTAAATTAAAATTCTCCCTGGGTCAAACTGATCCCACCTGATCCATTGTGCGTCTCACATTGCCCAAGACTTTAAAATTTGCTGCCTGTGCACTAAATTTGTTGGGCACGGTTTCTCTGATTAACAGAGCCTCTGTGTATGATTTCTTGGCTGTTCGATCTTGCAACTTTGAGACCCTCGGTTGCTTAAACAAATAATACTACTGATTTGCTTTCCCATGAATAAATTGTTGAGTTTCCTTCTCAAGAAACCCTTTCTCATTTGCCTTTGACTGCTTCTTTGCCACATGGCTCCACTCTTTGCCTTCGCCACATCACGCCCAACCCTCCATGTCATCATCATCGTCTTCCTCTCTCCTCCCGCACTAGAGCGTCGCTTCGGCTCCCAGCGCTATCTAAACCCTGTACAATAGCCCGTCTCTGAGCACCTGGAATGTCCTCGGAACCAACTCCGACTTAGCTCCGACATTATGAAGCTTTGACGCTTTCAAATCTTTTATATTATATTATACGCCTCCAAAAACCTTCCTAGGACTGAAGCAACTCTGTGGAATGTTGCTTCCTTCCACAGGTGAAAGGGTAATCCACGAAGCCAGATGGTAAGAGCTCCTTCATTTGATGATCACTCATTCGACAAGGGGCACCAGCGATGAATTAACACCAGACCTTCAGCAGTTTCAAAGCTTGAGGTTTCCAGTTCCTTCCCCTGTACAACTAGTATCGCCTTATCATCATCAAACGGCCTTATCATTGCTAATGAGCTTATTTTCATCATCTCCAGGACTTCTTCTAGAATCTTTTTCCAGACAGGGTTTGGTATTCCTGTTGTGATTACAAATTTCTTTTCCCATGTTTCTTTCTCCTCCTCCAACGATAGATTTGTTCCACAGAGGATGACCAGACTGAATCAATCTGATCTATAGCCAAACTAGCTTTCTCCTCCAGTCTCCACCAGTCTTTTTCCTTTCCCCTTTATAAAATCTAAATTGCTTCTCTCTGTTTTCTTCTCATTCAATCTCTTTTCTGACTTCTCTTCTTCTGCCTTCGAGCATTCACTGATATGTTTCAGGTCCCCTGTTAACACCAAGAACTGCTGTAGAGCAGCTAGAGCTTCCGCCATCAACCTCCATCCCTTCCCATTTCTTCCTTCCAGGATGCAAACCAGCCATTTTTTACCAGGCCCAAAAACTCATTAAGTGTCACATAAGCTCCTTTTCGATTTTTCAATAGCTTTGCCCAGTAAACAGTGCTATCATCTTTGATTTAAACTTTCCAATTCACTTGCCTTAGAAAGCTCGTTAACCTTCAGGACTGAACCCCTTCTAGTTTTGATCTCCTCCAGTGCAAAAGACTTTGCTTCAACTTCGAATTTCTGTCTCCATCTGTTAGCACAAACGTAAGTCCTCTCGTCCTCCATGGCACTCAGTGTATTAACTAGTTTGCGATCTATCCCTTGTACAGCAGCTAGAATCTCAGCCCTTTTCTGATAGTTGTTTCTTTTCCCTTTTTTTTTCGAAAAACTCTTTATATTCCTCTCTCCAGAACTAATTGCTAATTAGGTCCAACAAAGATGGCATCTTTGGATAGATTGGATTTTACCATTTTGTGTTAGTCTTTGTGTGTGCGGTATAGTTTTCTTTATGCAAGAATAACTTTGTTTTGTAACCTGGAGAGCATGTCTCTTTCCTTTTATTTTATTATTGTTTCTGCATTTATCCTTAAGTTATATTCTGAGAGAAAAACAAAACTTTGTTTTTGCAGGTGGTCTTATGATGAATTTAAAGGACTTTTCCGGCCTGTTACTGATTAATCTTAGTCATGCCCATTCTTTTGGTACCATAATCTTTTCTAGGATTTTCATGGCCATGTGATTCCTAAGCATTTCATGTAGTCAGGTATGTTTTTGTTTTCTCATGCTATTGTTTCATCTCCATCATATTCAATATTTGCATTCCATAGAGGGGGACAATATATGGTCACACTATTTTGTAGTGTGGCAAGATGTGAATTACCATCCATTTAGGGGGTGTTTTTTTTTTATGAACAAAAATACGATAATTCTCCATTTAGGGGGTGTTCTCCAACATGAAATGCTTTTGTTTTTCTTGTTTCTCTAAAAATGCCACATAAGCAAAAAAGAACATGTTAGATGTGTGTTTTCATAACAAAGTGAATTTAAAAAAATAACCTTGTTTCTAAAATGAAAAAGATGCTTTCAAAAGCATAAATGTGCTTTCACTTCTATCAAGCATTTCAGGCTGATGTGCCATGTACCAAAATCCTATACATGATTTTGCACGTGCTAGTTTAAAGCTTCTATGTATCTAGGAGAAAAACTCCATGCTTAAATGAAATTGGAAATTAATTATACATAACAATAAAAGTAAAAATAAGAATGGCGAGCCAATATCCGTTGTTCCGTTCAATTAGAACCTCTTTTTTTTATAATTGAAATTTAATTCATTAATAAAAAAATAGTATCTGTTACAAATAAGCCCAGAGAGAGGCTTGAGGTGCAGCCTCGCTCTTAAGAAAAAATATCATAACTACATGAAAAAACAAGTAACCACTAGTATAGAGATTATACACAATTACAAAGCTGCCCAGAACAGAGAATCCCTGTTAATCCCTTGTTTTGCAAGAGAATCAGCCATCTCATTAGCCGATCTTCTTACCCATTTCACTATCATATTCCTTGTTAACCAAACCACCTTCTTAAGCAGATCTTCTAAACTCCAGATAGTCGAATCTGGATCCAGCAACCATCCCACAACAACCTAGGAATCACCTTCAGTGGTCAGCCTTTCTAAGACATTGCTGTCCTTGTCTCTCAAGATTCCTCCTATGCTAGAGGGGCCAGGGTTACCTTGGCTGCTCCCATCAAAGTTTAGTTTAACAAAACCCTCGGGAGGGACCCAAACCAGTGTATTGCCCTTGCCAAAATGCAGTCCTTCAACTCAGAAAGTCTTCTCTCCTTATTGTGGAAGGTTCTAGTGTTCCTTTCCTCCCAATAGTCCATAAGGAAGCTGCCCTAATGCACCTCCACATTAAACTTCCTCATTTTGATTGCCTGCCAAGCACTGAGGGTTCAAACAACTGAGAGACTTCTGCTGGCAGCAACCACCTGCAACCAAAAAGGGCAAAAATCTAAAACCAGATAGCTGTACCAACAAGGCAAGATAAAAACAGTCCTCACCATTGGATTTGCATAGGGAACACCAGTTTGGGGACAAGCACAAGTAAGACCTTTCCTTCTACACCTTGTCTAAAGCAACGTTTAAAAAATGACCCGGAAACGGAACTGTTCTGGCCACCGGTTTCTGGGTCAACGGTCTGACCGTCCGGTTTGAATGGATGGCCCATTCTGACAAACAAATTAAAAAAACAAAAAGTAATTAAAAATAAAAACGGTCAAAAACCATTGAACGGGTTTACAGGTTGCCAGTTTGATTACCCGGGTCAATGGGTTGTTGACTTTTCAACTGTTTTTGGCCAAAAACCGGGTTTGGGGTAAAACGGAACCGGTTGACTGGATGGTTCCCGGGCCGAATGGTCCGACTGTCCGGGTCAACGGCGGTTCAAAAACCTTGGTCTAAAGTATAAACCTTCCCAAGTAACACTTCCCAGCAAAAAATAGAGACCTTTGGGGGAATGGGCTTAGTCCAAACTTCCTTGATAGGAAAGGTAAAGAGATAGAGGACGGACAGAGGATTTTGAAAAAGGAAGCAAATGAAAAGGAACCTTTAGGTGAAGGGAACCAAATTCTTTCATCTGACTTGAGGGGGTTCAGACAAACATTAGCCAAGAGAAGCAAGAGATTTGTCACATAAGTCAATTCTGCCTCCCTTAGACTTCTTCTAAACCCTAAATCCCAATTCAAAGAATCAGGGGTGATAGGAGAAGAAAGAGACCTGGCCACAATCTCATTCTTCCTATGGGAAATTGAATAGAGAGAAAGAAGTAAATTCTCAAGGGCTTAACTACCCACCCAAATGTCTTCCCAAAACCTTACTAAATTCCTAGAATAAACATCATACTTGATATAATGTGGGAATTGGGGGAGGATCCTTGAAATTGCTTTCCACAGAGAAGCCATAGTAGCCTGACGAGATGAGTCAGCATCCCAACCATTGTCCGAGCAACCATGTATACTACCTATAACCTCATTCCACAAGGACCCTCTCTCTCAGGGCCACCTCTAAAGCCATTTGTCTAACAAGGCCGTATTCTTACACGCTAAGTTTCCTAGGCCCAAACCACCTTGCTCTTTGTTCCTACAAACCAAATCCCATCTTACTAAGTGGTCCCTTACTCCATTTTCCCCTCTCCAGGTTCCCAGAGAAAATTCCTCATCAGCCTCTCTAACCTCTGCTTCCTTGATAGGGATTCTAAAGACAGAAAATAATCTGGTAAGTTGGATAAAGTGGCCCTAATCAAGGTACCTCTACCACCCAAGGAGATGTAATTCTTTTTCCTTGAGGCCAACCTTTTTTTTTTCAAACTTCTCCAACACCGGATTCCAAAAACAACTTTCGCACCAAGAGGGAGACCTAAGTAGGACATGGGCCAAGAGGAGATGGGGCAATCTAAGCACTCTGCAATAGACTCAACAACCCTATCCTCTAGATTAATGCCCACTACACAACTTTTGGTCCAATTGATCTTCAAATTGAAACATTTTCAAAATAAAGGAGCAAATCTTTAAGGTTCCTCACCCCCTTAAATCATCCCCTTCACAAAAGATTATTATATCATTAGAAAATTGGAGATGGGTGATTGGAAGATTGCTCCTACCAATTCTCCAACCCCTAATGGCCTCTTCGTCAGCTTTTGAGATTAGTTGGCTAAGCACATCTCTTTCTGAATATTGTATGCTTTATGATGTATAATATCAACCCACCAGAGGAAAATATGTTTTTAAAACAGGATTATTTTTAATCAAAATAATTTTATGGAGATGTGTAAAAGCACGAATACATATGGTATGATAGGGAATCCCAATAGTAAAATGTATATGGAATACATGTAAAACGCCATTCACTCCTCAGACTCTGCTCACTAAGAACATACTGACATGCTCTTAAAAGCCTCTTCTACTGATATCCATGACTATCTCCCCACAACCCTTCACAGGATCTCTTCTTTGAAAATTTAAGCACAGTTTTCTGGTTTTTGTTTTGGAAACAAGAGAAGATACCTTACAACATAAAGTTAATACAACGTTTGATTAGAATCTCTGAATATATATATATATATATATATATATATATATATATATATATATATATATATATATATATTGTTTTCCTTGTTTCTAGAAAACACCACATCAACAGAAAAACAAAACATGTTCTTGAATGTTTGATTAAGAAAATGTGTTCTTTAAACCAGGCATGCAAGGACACATTTTTTGTTTTGGTTTTGTAAAACGAAAAACATTATTACCACTTATAATGTGTTTTATGTGTTTTTATTTTAAGAAAATAACGTTTTCCTAAACCATTTGTGAGGACTGAGGCTCAAATTTCTTGCTATCAAAATTTAGAAAAAAAATAAATTCATGTTTGAGAACATAGCCTTTGGTGTTCCGTCAACCTTCACATAATAGACCTAAAAGTGGACTTGACCAAATCATTCATCCAGTTCAAAATGAATATGATACATAACCATCAGATCCTCCAAAATATGTACGGTGCAAATACATACAAAATAATATAAAATAAAAGGTTTTGCACTCTACATTTTTTGTAATTTGTACTCCTTCCAAACTGAGCCTTACTGTTGAAGCACGAATACAAAGGAGGATAAGATATGATGTGAGCCTTGTAAAATGGGAGATCTTGTTTTCTATTTAATTATTGTCTCATTTTCTAGGATATTTGTTGAGTTTCCTTTTTGAAACTGCCTTGCACCAGGTATTCATTTAGTAGCAGACCGGGAAAATTGATACTGACGAGAAGGGCCATGTGAGAAGCCATGTTCTGTACAATATGCAACAATAGTCGAGCTTGTATTCATCTCCTTAATTGTAATTGTAATCTTGGTGCCTCTCATCCCTAATCAAAATTTGGGAGAGGTGTCTTCGGGCCGTTGAATCTAAAATATTCTTTTTATTAAAAAAAATCTCAGTTAAAACTTAAAAACTTAAACGTGTAGCGTGTAGGTCAATTTAGTTACGCATGCTAAATGCCTAAATCCACAGGTTACTTGTGTTGGCATGAATTAACCACAGAGTAGGCCCCAGTGTTTTAGATATCAGGACATATTAATATGCTTTTATTTTTAGTGCACAATATTTGATCGTACTTGGATGTGTGGATCTTTATGCTATGTGGGCCAAATAACCTTGGGGTCCAAATTTTCTGAAACCCAGCGGCTGGTTCATTTTATTTGTAATTTTCCTTGTGATCTTCAGTGCCTTTGTGATGTGGACTTTTTGGGAAGGGCGTCCCTTCATCTGTCTGCATGGCAGCAGGGCCTCACCCCCCAGACATGAAGTTGTAAAATCATTTGTAGTGCTAGACTGCTAGGCCATTTTCAATACAACCACCGCCATGGCCCAGTATCGAGGTTCCCTTAAAACTTGAAAGGATTAGATATGTGGACACGTATTATATATTTATATAGTCCTAACTCCTGATGTTGAAGACACCTTCCTCCGAAAATCTTGACAAAAGGACAATCGTATTCATGAGAAAATTTTGACAAATTTTGATGTTGAAGACACCTTCCTCCGGCCTTATTCGGATATACCACATCCCCGTTTTCGATCCTTATCCTCAGGATCCATCGATAGGGACATAGAATCCGGATCACCTGTTAATAAAATACATTCCAACAACCTACCAACAAGATCTCACATCATATATCTCATACATGGTCCGTATCATTTTTATGGTGGAAGGTGTTTTCGATCTCAACTCCCATGAATAAAAAAAAGTTATTCATCATACTCAAATCCTTGGAATTTTTAAATTGATTTTTTTTTAAATAAATTTATTTAAAATAATATAATTTTTAATGTACAAATATTTTAAATATATTTTAATAATATCATAAAAACTATTATATATACATTTTTAATATATATAATCCAAGGCGGGGCGGGCACTCCCCATCCCATCCTAGTTCCCAATCGGACATCACTATCAATCTCCATCTCCACCAATGTTGCAATGCAATCTACATTCCCGGACCCAATGGGGTCAAGGAAACCAGACTGGGATGGGAAAATCGTCATCTGTATGCTAGGGGTGATAATGAGAAATCGAAAAAACAAACCAAACCAATGAAATCGAATTGAAATTTCCAATTAACCGAATTGGTCGGTTTGATGTTTTCAAAAAATCAAAGATATCGGTTCAGTTTTGGTTAATCAATATAAAAAAAATTGACAATTAATCAAACCAACTGGTATATATATATGTGTGTGTGTGTGTTTATAATATGTAATATATTATTTATTATTTATAATATAATGTTTTATATATATTTATAATTTTTATTATATATCTATATCTATATAAATATATTAAGCTGAAATATGTAAGTAAGAAGGCCTGAGCATAAGGGAAATGAAATCTAACTGTATTTTTTGCCTTTTTTTCTTAAAAATTACAAGAATGCACTCTTTCTCCTACCATCTCTCTCTCTCTTTTTCTTACAAATTACAAGAATGCCATATCTCCCTCTTGTCATCTCTCTCTCCTTATAAATTACAAGAATGCCACTCTCTCTCCAATTGAGGGAGACCTCAGCTCAACATCTTGGCTACTAGGTAGGGGTGTAAACGGATCGAATTCGAATCGGATCAAACAATATCTGAATTCGAATCCGACTAGAAAATCCGATACCCAAATTCAATTCGATATCCGACGGATATTGAAAATTAATATCTTAGCACCTCGACAACTGAGGGAGACCTCAGTTCGACACTTTCTCAACTAAGGGAGACCTTAGTTCGACACCTCGCCTACTAGGGAAACTTCAGCTTGACACTTCAGCAGCTGAGGGAGACATCGATTTGGCACATTGGCAATTGAGGCAGACCTCGGCTTAACACCTCGACTGTTTGAGAGACCTATAATCAAAGGTAGCCAAGTTCGAACTTCCAAGCTTTTGACTTGAGCTCGAGCCTGATAGTTTATGAGCGAGCCCCTACAACGTAGGGCCCCCTCCGCTAGTAAATATATTAAGCCGAAATGTATACGTAAGAAGGCCTGAGGATGAGGGAAATGGAATCTAACATTATTTTTTGCCTTTTTTCTTAGAAATTACAAGAATGCCACTCTCTACCAACTCTCTCTCTCTTTGCTTTTTTTCTTTCAAATTACAAGAATGCCACTCTCTCTCTCCTACCAACTCTCTTTATCTCTTTTTCTTACAAATTACAAGAATGCCATATTTATCTCTCTGTCGTCATCTCTCTCTCTCTCTCTCTCTCTCTCTCTCCTTATAAATACAAGAATGCCACTCTCTCTCCAACTGAGGGAGACCTCGGCTCAGCATTTCGGCTGCTAGGGGACTTGCAATCAAAGGTAGTCGATCTCAAGCTAGACAACACCTCAACCATTGAGGGAGACCTCGGCTCGGCACCTCGGTCATTGAGGGAGATCTCGACTCAACACCTTGACAACTGAGGGAGACCTTAGCTCGACACCTTGTCAACTAAGGAAGACCTTAGCTCGACACCTCGCCTGTTAAGGAAACCTCAGCTTGACACTTCAACAACTGAGGGAGACCTCAGTTTGGCACCTTGGCAATTGAGGGAGACCTCGGCTGCTTGAGAGACCTACAATCAAAGGTAGCCGAGCTCGAACTTCCGAGCTTTTGACTCGAACCGAGCTCGAGCTCGAGCTCAAGTCTCTAATTCGAATCGAGCTTGAGCATGATAGTTTATGAGGGAGCCCCTACAACACAGGACCCCTTCCGCCATCTCTCTCTCTCTCTCTCTCTCTCTCTCTCCTTGTAAATTAAAAGAATGCCACTCTTTCTCCAACTGAGGGAGACCTCAACTCGACTTCTTGGCTACTAGGGGACATGCAATCAAAGGTAGTCGAGTTCGAGCCGAGCCGAACTTGAACTTCTGAGCTCAAGCTCAAGTATCTAATTCGAATCGATCTCTAGCTAGACGACACCTCAGTCACTGAGGGAGACCTCGGCTTGGCACCTCGGTCACTGAGGGAGATCTCGGCTCAGCACATCGACAATTAAGGGAGACCTTAGCTCGACGCCTTGTCAACTAAGGGATACCTCAACTCGGCGCCTTGTCAACTAAGGAAGACCTTAACTCGACACTTTACTTGCTAGGGAAACCTCAGCTCGACATTTCAGCAGCTGAGGGAGATAGCCGAACTCAAACTTCCAAGCTTTTGACTCGAGCTGAGCTCAAGTCTCTAATTCGAATCAAGCTCGAGACTAATAGTTTATGAGCGAGCCCCTGCAACACAGGGCCCCCTCCACTAGTTTATATATTGATTTATAATATATATTATAAAAATAAAAAAACCCGAAAACCAAACCAACAATTAACTGAATCAATCAACCGGTTAATCAATCGACTTTTATTCGATTTTTGGCTTCCAGTTTTCCAAAAAACCGATACTACGGTTCTATTTGCAAAATAGGCCTAACTGAACCGCACCCCTCCGTAAACAAAGAGGGAAGCAGTGAACGAATTGCAGAGCGTCGGAGATTGTGGACTAATAAAACTTATGGTTTGGGTTGAATGCTGCCGGAGACAACTCTTTGCGTTAGTTTTCTTTGTTCGTCGCCAATTATCAGTTCTCAATCCTTCTCTGTACTCAGTGTTGGTTCGCTGATAGCAGGAATAATCCCACACCTGTTTTCGGTCAAGCACGTAACTCAGTAAGGCTAAGTGAAAAGAACGAAGATTATTAACTTGAAAAGGTTAAGTGGAAAGAAAAAGGTTATAAATATAATATCTAATTGAAGTCATCTGTTAAGACATTGAAAGGGGTTAGAAGAGCTGGGAGCAAATAAAAAAAGATATAGATAAAAGGGGTTCCCACGGTTCGGGTAACCGAACCGTGGGCCTTTTTTTCAACTAAACCGGTAGTACCGGTTTTTGGTAAACCGGTAACCGGAACTGAACCGAAATCAGTTGATTAACCGGTTGACCGGTTCGGTTCGCCGGTTTTTTGATTTTTTAGTTTTTATAATATATATTATAAAAAAATATATAAAATATTATATTTAAAGAATAAATAATATATAATATTCACCAATCTACGTGAGCCCTGTGATACTTTAAACATTTTTCCATATTAATGGCGGCAATTCTTTTCATTGTTTAAATTTTTATTTCACACGTGGTTGGGGCGTTGTGCCGAGCCTTCTGTTCTGTTATTCCCTAAAAAATGGTCGCCACCTCGAGGTTATTGAGCAGGAACAGGAAGGCCTTTAACAGATCCTAAAGAATCATGATCTCTTGGAGTTGGAAACCTTCGAGTTGAATTTAGGGTTATCCATTGACGGTATACAATTTCTTCAACAGAAATTTCATCCGGATCCCAGACATTCTGGTTTCCAGTTCTAAATTCGTCTTTCTGTTTTTTTTTTTTTTGGTTCGTCTGATTATTTTCGTCTCTGATTCTCAAATTGTTTGTTATGATTGTAGCAGTCATGTCTTCAGATCTCCTTCTAAAGCCGTCATGTAGCGGCTGTGGGTCGACGACGGATCTTTACGGAAGCAATTGCAAGCACATGACTCTCTGTTTATCCTGCGGGAAGGCAATGGCAGAGAACCATGGAAAATGCTATGAGTGCGGAGTTATTGTTACGCGATTGATCCGGGTTTGTATTATTCTGATCATTTGGCATGAATACACTCTGCTCAATATTCGATTATGGGGTTATAAAGATGCAGCTGGTTTGAATTTGGCAATTCTTTTCCGAGTCCAATTCTTTTATGTGTTCTTGTTTTTCTTTTTCGTATGCTTTAATGTGTTCAAGTTTCTGAAGATATTGTTTTTTTTTTTAAACTCCTTTGCTCAGGCGTGTTGAAACTTGGAATCAGATAAATTATTTCTCTACGTTTTAATTGTTATTAATTGTCGCTGGAGCATTTTAGAATCCATCTTCTGTTGTCTGTAGGAGTACAATGTTCGTGCAAGCTCTGCTAGTGATAAGAGTTACTTCATCGGTAGATTCGTCACAGGAGTTCCAAATTTTTCAAAGAAGAAAAATGCCAATAATAAATGGTCTCTACAGAAAGAAGGACTCCAAGGACGCCAAGTTACTGATGCCTTGCGGGTATTCATTTATCAATTTCATTTTTGCTATCTTTACTTTTGATGCAGTGATGAGATTTCACATAGTTGTTGGGACAGTGGATTCCCTTATTGTTTAGTAGGCATGATTTTTATATTTAGAATTTGGGTGGTTCTAGTTTTTCTTCCTGGTTTCTTATGAACGAGTTAGTTTCCCTAGTTGGCCTAGCAACTAGAAAACATTAATAGTGAACTAACATAAAAGAATCAAACACTAAGAACATTATATAGACTATGGAAAACTAGGGAACGGATCTCTTTTCTGTTATAGGAGGGAGATGCAAAGATAATATGTGTACATGTGCTTTAAATAAAAAAAAAAAGAAAACAAACATATAAAGGGATGGGGCCCTTATTATTTTGAATATGACAAATATATAAAGGAGAGAACATGTAGGTGCGTCAATTGCAGAGAGTGAAAAAAAATAACAGGATCCTTATTCTGGTCACATGTGGAAAGATAACGAGGTGTTTGCAGAGGATCACAAAAAAATGAAGGGACAAAGCTCATTTTCTTGATTTTTTAAGTTCAAGTTCAAAGTTGGCCCTTTACAATGCCCTCTTACACCCTTATTTATACAATGTGATATGGTTAGCTGCATGACAGTAAGAAGTGAGTTGTTACAAGTCAAAGGGTCTATAAGAGCTATAAGCAGCTGAAAAAAGGCACAGGTTGAATTAGTGACAACATAGTTTTCAAGGCGCCAAGGCAATGGATTTTTTCAAGTAAAAATATGATCCTAGGGTAATTCCCTAGGTTCCATAATCATATTTCCTTAATAATTATCCATAATTTTCATGAGAAAGTATAAAATTCATGTTAAAGAATAGAAAATCAACATATTCCTACATATTCATGAGGAAAAAAGAAGAAAGAAAAGAAATTTCAAAAAATATAAGGGCTGAACCCCTATTTCTGTTATAGGAAAAGAAGAAAAGAAAAGGTGGAAGAAGAAAATTGGTATATAGTATAGACACAGAAAATATGTAAAGAAAAAGAAGTAATGTGTTGGTTAGATTTAAGTTCATCCTTACTTATTGGTTCAGATTTTGAAGTCTTTCAGGGTTCGATACAGCATTTAGCAATGTTTGTGTTGATTAAACCCTAACAAATAAGAAAATAATAAAAAGAAAATAGTATATAAACACACAAAATGAATATTTTAGTTTAAAAACATCTATTTCAAAATTATAGCCTCAAAAAATTGAGAATATAAAAGTTTTGTCTAACACAGTATAGAAAACTGCTTGGCGATTAGGCGAGGCGAGCCTCCAAGGGCGCCTTGTCGCCTAAGCGTCACCTTGACAACTATGAGTGACAAATGATTTAAGGGATCATGATTTAACAATGACTATAAAACTGAACCGAGAAGAAAGGCAGAAGAGATTCATGGTGGAGATTGGAAGCTCAGGTAAAAGATCGTGGAAGTGGGAGAAGTCAGGAAAATTCTCTGTGAATTCTTTTTACAATGCTCTTTTTGGTTCAGAAGAGCAATCAGTCAGCCAAAATTATTTGATGCAAGAATGTGCCCACAAAAGTAGCAATTTTCATTTGGACTGCCTATTTAAACAAATCTTACTAGGGACAATTTTCTTCGAAAGGGTATGGTGTTGGACTGCCCACAAAAGTAGCAATTTTCATTTGGACTGCCTATTTAAACAAATCTTACTTGGGACAACCTTCTTCGAAAGGGTATGGTGTTGGACTGCCCACAAAAGTAGCAATTTTCATTTGGACTGCCTATTTAAACAAATCTTACTCGGGACAACCTTCTTCAAAAGGGTATGGTGTTGGTTTCAGCAGACTGTGTGTTGTGTGAATGGCACTTGGAATCAGTGAACTGTCTACTGTTACACTGCAGTTTTCCACAAAGTATGGTCTAAAATATAGAACTTGTTTGAAGTAAAGAGCTGCTGTCCAAGGTTGGTGATGGAGTTTGTAGGTCAGAGGGCTGAAGGGCTGAGAAAAAAAGGAAAATTGGCTTGGAATATTGTCCTGGCTGTGGTTTGTTGGTGTTTGTGGCAGGTGATAAATGCAAGAATGTTCAAGAACAAATGCAGCTCTGCTGATACAGTTTTTCAGAAGGTGTTGAGGAAGATGTTTTCATGGCTGGCTACTCATAAGTTGTTTAAAAATTATAGGATATAATTCATTTTTTTGTACATGGAATCTTGTTGTACATGATCTTTTGTTTTCTTTCTTCTTATATGATACAATACTTCACTTTCAACCTGTGGTCTTTTTGTAAATATTTACACACTTTATCAGTAAAGTTTTGATTACTTGTCAAAGAAACCATAAGAAAATTCTAAGAATTGAAGAATTAAAAATATGCTACCGAACTCTTGCTATAGGAGATTATAAATTTCTCTTGAACTATTGATCATATCAATAGGGGTATCTCTTTTGTTTTGATACTGTTGAGACCCACCAAACCCATGCGGAGGAAGGCTTAGGCCCATCAGCAGACCCCAGGCACTCTAGGCATCCTCCCCTCTCTCGTCAGTTCACCTAAGGGCAGAAGGGCTTGAGCACCACATCAGCAAATCTAGTGCAAAGGTCGTTACAACAGTCACATGAAGATATTTGTCTATATGATTGTAATGGGGAGCCAGCTATATAAGACCCCAAGTTTTTAATTAGCAACATATAGTAAATTGAGATCCTACTCTCTCTCTCTCTCTCTCTCTTTTCATTCTTTCTTCCTCTCTCCCGTATTTCCCCATCCATGTTTTCTGTTTCAAGAGACTAAGTTTCCCTTGAAGAGACTTCCGTGGTGAGAAACTTGTTTTGTAACTCTTGACGACAAGGTCGACTAGATTGAGATCAATCTCCAATAGATGGCCTTGGAGATAGTTGTTGAGTGTAGAAAGAGGAAGAAGAAGAAGAGTTACGGGAGAGAATAAGGTGTTACTATTCACACCCAAAATATTTCATTATATATTAAGTCAGAAATTACAGTCCTGTCCCTATAAGGGTGCCCAAAATACAAATAATAGGAAAAGACAACAATACCCCTAAATCCAAATGCACATTCTCAATACTCCCCCTCAAGCTTAGCATAGATATCTATCATGTCCAACTTGCCAAATTTCTATCAAATTTTGGCTTGTTGAGACCCTTAGTGAGGCAATCAGCAAGTTGGTTCTTTGACCTAACAAAAGGCACACATATTTCTCCATTAGTTATCTTTTCTCTAATGAAGTGTCTGTCAACTTCAATATGCTTTGTGCGGTCATGTTGAATAGGGTTATGAGCAATGTTTATGGCAGCTTGATTATCATAGTGAAGCATCATTTGGGTTTCAGCTTGGATCCCAATCTTTGATAACAAAGACTTCAACCATAGCAATTCCGATACACCATGAGCCATAACTTTATATTTAGCTTCAGCACTAGATCGGGCAACAACAAATTGTTTTTTGCTTTTCCAAGAGACAACCTTACCTCCTACCAAGGTGCAGTAATCGGAGGTGGATCTTCTATCATCTATAGAGCCTACCCAATCAGCATCAGTATAAGCCTCAACCTTGAGATGTCCCTGGTTAGAGTATAACATTTCTTTACTTGGACACCCCTTTAGGTAGGCAAGAATCCTGTTGACAGCTTGCATATGTGAAGTTCTAGGACTACGCATATACTGATTCACCATGCTAATAGCATAGGATATATCAGGCCGAGTTAGGCACAGGTAACGAAGCCGACCAACAAGCCTCTGGTAGACACCCTTGTCTGGAAGAGTATCTCCACCATCAGCCCTCAATTTATGACTGAGGTCAATAGGAGTTTCAACTGGCTTACACCCCAGTTTCCCAACTTCATAAAGGAGATCAAGGACATACTTCCTCTGTGAAATGAATATCCTCCCTTTGACCTTGCCACTTCGATTCCAAGAAAGTATCTAAGATTCCCAAGATCTTTGATTTCAAATCCAGAAGCAAGGAATGACTTTAGTTGGTTTATCTTTGAGTGATCATCTCCACTGACAACAATATCATCCACATACACTATCAACAAGGTGAGTAGGCTATTAACCCTTTGTATAAACAAAGTATGGTCCACTTGTGATTGTGTAAACCCAATTCTAAGAATAGCTTTCCTGAATCTATCAAGCCAAGCTCTAGGGGACTGTTTAAGTCCATAAAGAGATTTTCTTAAACGATAAACCTTCCCCTCATTGTTAGGTAAGATATTATCCTTGGTGGTAAATCCATGTATACCTCCTTCTAAAGATCTCCATTTAGGAAGGCATTCTTCACATCCATCTAATATGGAGGCCATGAATAATGAGCAGCGAGAGACATAATAACTCGAATAGAGTTCATTTTGGCTACAAGAGCAAAGGTCTCTAGATAGTCAATCCCATATGTTTGGGTGTATCCTTTTGCCACCAACCTAGCTTTGTATCTTTCAATTGATCCATCAGCCTGATGATTAATGGTATACACCCACTTGCATCCCACTGGAACTTTGCATTTAGGAAGAGGAACAAGCTCCCAGGTGTGGTTTTTTTGGAGAGTTTCTATCTCTTGGTTCATAGCATCCTTCCACTGAGGTGACTGTATTGCATCTGAAACATTACGAGGAACAAAAACAGAGGAGATAGCAGTAACATAGGCATGATAGGAAGGTGAAAGAGCATCATAAGAAACATAGTTAGTGATGGGGTAGGCAGTACATTTCCTTTTTCCTTTTCTAACTGCAATGGGAAGGTCAAGGTTAGATTGTGAGACATCAGATTCAATAACAGTAGGAGAAGGAGGTTTAGGATTGTCTTCAGAGTTACCTAGAACCGGGTGATTTGATTATTGTGCACATTCAGCCTCAGGAGTATCCTTCCTTCTACGCCTTATAAATCACTGCTTTCAGGATCGCTGGAGAGGAATAGGAGGAGCAGGAATATTGTTACTGCAAGGGGAAGATGAACTAGGAATGTCCATAGAGGTAGGAATGCGAAAACAAAAAGGAGTCCAATCTTCACAAACACTCTCCCCTTGAAGAGAAGGACGAGTGAACTAAAAATATGGATTAGACTCAAGGAATGTAACATCCTTAAATACATACCTTCGACCAGTATGGGGATCAAAGCACTTGTACCCCTTTTGGACTGGAGAGTAGCCCAAAAATATGCATTTGATAGATTTAGGGTCAAGTTTCAGGCGAGAGGGACTCATGTCATGAACATAGCAATTACAACCAAAGACTCTGAAAGGCAAATTGAAAATAGGATCCTTAGGAAACAAAAGTTGATGGGGGATTGAAGAGAAAGGGATTGTAAAGGAAGTCTATTAATGAGATACACTGCTGCTTCAACTGCATCTCCCCAGAATCGAGTTGGTACATTCATCTGGAAGAGTAGGCCTCTTGCCACCTCAACAACATGTCTGCTTTTTTTTTTTTTTTTTTCTGTACTACACCATTCTATTGCGGAGTATGAGAACATGAACTTTGATGAATTGCTCCCTTTCCTTCAAGGAATAATCACAAATGCTTTTCAAAATACTCCTTAGCATTGTTAGACCATATTATCTTGATGTGCCTTTCAAATTGTGTTTCCACCATCTTGAATAAGTTTTGAACAATGGAAGGGACCTCATCTATACTCTTTATCAGGTAAAGCCAAGTATATCTAGAGTAATCATCAATGAACAATATAAAATATTTATAGCCATCCATACATGGAGTAGAGTATGGGCCCCAAACATCAATGTGTATCAAGTTGAAAGCAACATCACCCCTTCTATTACTTGCAAGATATATAGTTCTACATTGTTTTGAGAGATGACAGACTTCACATTGCATACCCAAACTGGACTTAGACTGACATAAGTTTGGAAACAAAAATTTAATGGACTTAAAAGACACATGACCGAGCCGACAATGCCACAACTTCAAAAGACTGAAATTTTCATATTGACATGACTCAGTCTGGCATAGTAATCCTTGCTTAGAGGTTTGATAAAAAAGTAAACTCCATCAGCTTCATGTCTAGTTCCAATCGTCCTCCCCATTCTCAGGTCTTGAAAAACACAACGATAAGGGAAAAAAGGTCACTGAATAGTTATGGGATTTGGTAAGAGTGCTAACAGATAAAAGATTCTTGTACAATTAGGGAACTGAAGGATAGAGCTCAGGGAAAGATCACGAGTAAGCTTAACCTCCCCCCGACCAGAGATAGGGGTTTGAGATCCATCAGCTATAGTGATTTTTCCTTCCCATGGAGCTAACTTATAAGAGGTGAAGTGGGAAGACTGAGTCATGTGTGCACTAGCTCCAGAGTCCATAATCCAAGAGCTAGTAGGAGAAGATTGACAAGTAAGTGCAGTACCTGTTTTTGCAAAAGCACTGGAAGGATTACTAGAACTAGTAAAGGCAGAGGGCTCAGACTTCTCAAGTTGAGTCTATAGAATCCTAAGCTTCTCCATCACATCAGAGGAATCATGTGTGGGAGCCTATACATTAGGAGGGCAAACAACTCCAACAGTAGTAAGATGAGCATTACCCTTCTTTATAGTTTTAAACTTGTCAGGCTTCAAATGTGGGTTCAATTTCCAACACTTGTCCTTCGTATGTCTCGGCCTCTTGCAGTAATCACATACCACATCATCATGCTTTTCATTAGTACCCTATCTATTTGTACTCGACTTGGACCTTGAAGACATGTAGGCAGAATGATCCATCACTGGAGTGTGCATCATAGCAACCCTTCTACTCTCCTCTCCCTACACTAAGGAGTATGCAGTAGCAAGGGAAACAATATTTGCACTCAAAATGTGAGTAAAATCATACTCACCATTCAATCCATCCAAGAAGTCAAACACTTGGTTCTTCTCAACATACTTTCGATACTGTTCACCGCCTTCGGGGTTCTTCCATTCCAAGTTCTCTAAATGGTTCATTTCTTCCCATAGAGACTACAAAGAAGAGAAGTACATGGCTATAGTCCTCTCCCGTTGACGTATATTATAAACTTCTCTTCGGAGTTGATAGACTCGGGCTGTATTTTTTCTTGAGAGTATGTGGCTGTAACACGATCCCAAACATACTTGGCAGTGGAGAGGAACATATAATTGCGGGCAATATGTGGCTGCATTGAGGCAAAGGCTACCGGCTCCTAAATTTGCTCCCAGTTTGCTAGAGTGGCAAGGCATTGATAGAAGACTAGAGGAACAGGACTTACCTCGGTTACCGAACACAGTGGTATCAATTAGGGGACAACATCAAAAGGCAGATTCTAATGCAAGGAATAAAACAATATTGATTGAACACAACGGGGACCCACAGTCACCTCTTTTGGAAGGAGTAAACGCAACCTTGCCCCTTTGTTTTGCTTCTCAAGATCCATTGGCCTCTTCCCACAACCTGTCAGGTAATATTGTCAATTCGTTTTTTGGTACTGATGTGGGTTTTCTGCCTGGAACAGGTACTTTTGCAGCTCAACTTGATGCAACAGCCATGGATGGAAAACATTTAATTGGGGACAAGGAGGGTAAAGGACGAGAGGAAGTGGAAAGGGGAAGAGAATTATAGGAAGAGGAGTTAGAGAAGATTTGGGATCAGATCTGTAGGTTTTTGGAGTACAAGAAAAAAGAGGAAGAGGTAGGGAAGTATGGGGTTCAAGAAAGTTTAGTAAAAACAGGGATTCAAAGTAGCAAAAAAGCTGGGAATGAATCAATTATGGGAAAGAAGGAGAAGGAGGAATTGTTGGACAGTTTTGTATGCCCTTAGCTTCAATCAGAATGATGTACTTTATGAGTTTATTGTAAATGAATGAAAGTGCATATTTGATTCATGTTCCCTTGGTATGCTTCTGTGTAATACCCTTAAACTGGACACTTAATGAGACTCGTGTTAGTTTAGAATGTTCACAGCCAGTGGATCGGTCTAGGGAGACCTATCCTGATAAGGCTGACACTGTTGTACCACCAAGTCGGTTGGGGTGGCCTGTCTCAGCTGCCAGGGTGAGACCCTAGGCACATACAGTGTAGGATTAATTGAATCTTTGAACTGGACTAGATTTCCAGTATTGCCCTGGACCTTGGAGATTGATGGACAAAACTGGAAAGTTACACCCGACCCCTAGACTCGATTATGATACTGCACTAGGTGTCGGATTGGGCTATCTTTGATGTACCAATCAATGAGATCCTTGGCGGGGGTCAAAACCTGGGTATGTTGGGACAGTCTGAGAATTCATCTGAGTGGGTGATCATAGTGACAGGATCAACCTCTTTGTCGGACAAAGGTAATGATCGGGGATGCACTCTCACTGATGGAAACCAAGACTGCCGGTAGCCGATTTCAATTGTTGAGATTTGTTTTGTAAAGTATATTTTATATGAGATATAAAAGTATATATTATGGTTTCTAAAATGTTTGCAAAAAGGTTTTAATTCCCGGGATCCATATAAGTAGAGAGTGCAACACTGTTCCTTGCAGCCGAGGGAGAAGTCATCTCTTGTCGGGCAGTGTATGATCATTATGGGCTGAGAGGTTAAGTGTAAGACCATTAAGGATAATACCTGATGGGCTAATCTTGCATCTGCCCACAGTCCCTAGGTGTTACAAGGTGGCTTGGCCCAGGGACCACTTAGGGTAAGTGTTGGGCCCATAGAGCCCATTTGATGGGTTTCAGGGGGTGCACTGTCCATAACAGTGTATTCGGCCAGGCCTTGTAATAAAGGCTGGGCCGAACCCATGTGGCTGATGTGTAGATCAATGCTTGGGTCCCACGCCATACAAGGAAGCCCAACTGGGCAGCAGTTAGGAAGGTTAAGTGAGCACATAAGCTTAATGGGCCTAAAGCCCATTTCGAACTGGGCTATTTAATTAGTTAAATATGGGGCGAATTCTGAGATGGATTAGCAGATAGGATAGGGTCTAGAAACCTCCTAATGAGATTAGGAGAAGGCTAATCTAATCTACAGATAAGATAAGGGTTTATCCTTATCACCTAAAGGGATGTTTGATCCAAATCAGATTTGGATCAGCAAGTCCTAATTGGATTAGGAGCTGATCCTTTAGGGTTACAAGAGAAGAAAGGGGCGGCAGCCTTTTGTAGAGATTATTCACATTCTCTTGAGAGCTGAAAACACAGAAGAAAGAATTAAGCAACCCTGCAGAATTCTTTCTTGCCGCCTCCTTGTTCTTGCCGCCCAGTTTGCCAGTTCGATCTCCAGTTGTGGGAGAAGTCAAGATTCGATCTTGACATCAGTTCTTTGAGAAAGAATTGATAGGAAGCTGTGCTCACGTGCCATCCTGCTGTTTCTTGCGAAGGACAGAATTCTTGGAGAAGAATACTGCTGATTCTGCTCCATCCTGCACTGCGCCATTTTCAGTGGGAGCAGTCTTTGGATCCTTCCTTAGGCATGAACACCTTCGTTGGGAGATATTGTTTCTCCGTATCAGGTATAATCTTCTCCTACTACTTTTGGTTCAGATCTGGTTCAATTTATGGTTCAAGATTGATCCTTGAAAATATGATTTTCTAAATAGGGAATGCAATTCCCAATTGAAAGGGAGAGAAAAATTTTTGAAATTCGCCCCTTTATTCCGAAAGATTTGGGCGTCCATACGATGGATCTCTCATCCCTTCAGGAATTAGAGAGGATTTGGGGACAAATTTGTGCTCTCCTTGAGGAGTATAGGCAAACAGAGGAACCTGTGGAGGAAACCAAGAACTTTCGGAAAGGCAAAATAAAACAAAAGCTGTGTTAAACAGATCTGGAATAATTAACAATCGAAGGAAGAAGAAAAGATCAGAGGTGGAAAGGTTGATATTAGATATAGAAGAAAATTTGGAGTTCAACAGAAGAGGGGAGAGAAGGAAAGCCTCCAAGTAGGGGCTTGATCTTAGGAGGGGATGCCAAACCTTTTACCTCCATGAAAATCATCAGTTGGAATGTAAGGGGGCTGGGGAGTGCTAGGAAAAGAAGGCTAATTAAGGACCTCCTTAGAAGGGAAAGGCCGGATATAGTGATGCTACAAGAGACCAAATTAGCCGATATTGATAGAAGTTGGGTAAGAAGTATCTGGAAATCTAGAGGAATAAATTAGGTTTCAGCACCCTCTTGGGGGGCTTCAGGGGGAATGGTTACTTTTTGAAGAGAGGATGTTGTGGAGGTGGCGGAGGAGCTAGTAGGAAATTTTTCAGTGTCGTTAAAATTCAGGATGGTAGAGGATGGTTTTACTTGGGCACTAACTAATGTGTATGGACCAACCATCTACAAAGAGATGAATGATTTTTGGGAATAACTTTATGGGATACAAGGACTCTGGGATGGTTCGTGGTGCTTGGGGGGAGATTTCAATGTAATCCGATTTACGAATGAATCAAATAATCCCCAACAGGTCATTACAACCAGCATGCGGAGATTCAATGATTTTATTAGTAATTGTGAATTAAAAGAACTCCCAATGCTGCAAGCCCTCTATACCTGGTCCAATTTTCAAGAGACACCAACCTGCTCTAAGTTAGATAGATTCCTTTTCAATGAAAGCTGGGAAAACAAGTGGACGAACTTGATAACTAGGGCTCTACCGAGAGTCACTTCTGACCACTGCCCCATTGGCCTAGGACATGGCTAACTCACCCGGACTTCGTGAAGAAGGTTGAGGAATGGTGGAGAGAAGACATAAGGGGGGTGAAGTGGAAATGGGGTAAGATTTCACAAAAAAACTTAAAAGATTGTGGGCACATGTGAAGGAGTGGAATAGGGAGCATTTTGGGAGAATAGAAGAATTGAAATCCTCTCTATTGACCCAAATAGAGGAATTGGATGCGAAGGAATCCCAAAGAACCATAAGCCCTCGGGAGAGAGATTGGAGATGGGAACTAAAAAGAGAGTTAGATGAAGTTGTTTTGAGAGAAGAAATTTCTTGGAGGCAGAAGTCTAGATGTAAATGGATTAAGGAAGGAGATGGGAACACTAAATTCTTTCATAACCTAGCCAATGGAAGAAGGAAAAACCTAGTGTCCAAGCTGGAAGTGGATGGAATAGCCTTTGATACCCAAGAGAGGATAGCCAATTGTTTTGTTGACCACTTCAAATCCATTTTGAGGAGTCCCCTAAGACCTAGGGTGGAGTTGGAAGGCATTACCTGGCAGAAACTTCCAGAAGAGAGTAGGTGCTGGCTGGAAAGGAATTTTGAGGAGGAAGAAATCAGAAAAGCCGTTTTTTCAATGGATAGGTCAAAAGCACCAGGACCGGATGGGTTTACAATGGCTTTCTTCCAAGATTGTTGGGACGTAGTCAAAGAAGATTTAATTGAGGTCTTTAGGGAATTTGAGGATAATCCAGTGATGAGTCGTGGTACTAATGCTACTTTTTTAGCCTTAATTCCCAAGAATAAAGAGGCCAAGCATCCAAAGGATTTTGGACCTATTAGTTTGGTGACTAGTGTTTACAAGATTGTGGCTAAAGTCTTATCTTTGAGGATAAAAAAGGTGCTTCCTTGTCTTATTAGCTAAGCGCAAGGAGCTTTTGTTCAGGGGAGACAAATTGTAGATCAGATTCTAATAGCAAATGAATGTGTGGAGGAGATGAGGAGATTGAGGCATCAAGGTTTTGTTTGTAAACTTGATCTTGGAAAGGCCTATGACTTGGTGGATTGGGGATTCTTACTACTTGTGCTAAGGAAGTGTGGGTTTGGGGATAAATGGTGCAAATGGTTGATTGTCCAATTGCCATTATTCCATCCTAATCTACGGGGTAGTTAATGATTTTTTCCCAGCTAGTAGGGGTTTGAAACAAGGTAATCCCATGTCACCGTTGCTTTTCACTTTAGTCGCCGATGCTTTTAGTAGACTCCTCTCAGAAGCAGATAGAGCCGGATCTCTAAAAGGGTGGAGAATAGGTAGAGATAGAGTTTCAGTAACCCATCTCCAATTTGCAGACGACATAATAATCTTTTGTGAAGGTTGTGATTTGATGGAGGTAAGGAATCTGAAAGATTTAATAATTCACTTTGAGAGGGCCTCAAATTTAAAGGTAAGTTTTAAGAAGAGTTGTGTTATGGGAGTTCACTTGAATAGAGAGGAGTTGGAGTCTATAGCAGCCTTGCTAGAATGCACTTGCTCTCGGTGGCCTCTATCCTACTTAGGACTTCCATTAGGTGCTATCCAAAGGAAAGTAGGTTCTAGAACCCCGTGGTGGAAAAATTCAAAAAAAGATTGGTAGCTTGGAAGAGAAACTATATATCCAAGGGGGGTAGAATTACTTTGATTAAAGCAACTTAGCCAACTTGCCTTTATACTTCCTGTCAGTCTTTAGAATTCCTAAAAGAGAGGCAAAGAGGTTGGAAAAACTAATGAGGGATTTCTTATGGGAACCTGGTGAAGAGAAAAAAGAGCACTTGATTTGGTGGGAGGTGGTGTGTCGGAGTAAGGAAGAAGGAGGCCTAGGATTAGGGAATGTGGTGATCAAGGATGAGGCTCTTTTAGGTAAGGCTTTGGAGGTGGCCCCTGGAGAGGGAGAGGTTGTGGCATGAAGTAGTGAAAAGTATCCATGGCTGTTCCGAATTAGGTTGAGATGCGGGAGTATCCCGAAGGGCTTTGCTCACAACACCTTGGAAGGCTATCTCTGGCATTCTTCCTAAGTTCCTCAGTTTTGTAAGGTATGATGCTTGCTCTGGGAACTCCGTTCTTTTTTGGGAAGATACTTGGGTGAGCTCTCAACCCCTAAAAGACCGTTTCCCTTCTCTCTTTTCCATCTCCCTCTTTAAAAAGAAACCCATTTCTTGGTTCCTTTCCCCCTCGGTTTGCCCTTTGGCCTTAAATTGGGATTTTGGGTTTCAAAGAGGGTTAAGGGATGAAGAATTCCTTTGCGTTTCAGAGCTGTTGTTTCTTCTAGATTCGGTGTGTTTGGACCCCCCTAACCCGGATACAAGAGTCTGGTCCCTAACCCCGGTTGGCTCATTCACTTGTGCTTCTTTCTTTAAATCCCTTTGCTCCAATCCCTCCTCTCAAGTCTTCCTTGTTAAAGAGGTATGGTCAAGACCAATTCCCCCCAAATGTGGAAATGTATCAGAGCTGCTATGTTGTGGACTGTATGGGAGGAGAGAAATGCTAGAATATTTCAAGAACATGAAAGAAGTCTTGTTGAAATCAAGGAATGCATATTGACAAGGACTATTTCATAGTTAAAATCTACACACTTGTTGGCTGATAACTCCTTTGATGACTTAAGGAGAAATTGGGCTGCAGTGGCTGCTACAGTTTCCACCAAGATCAAATCACAAGCTGAATGGATTTTCCCACTGGATGGTGAAAATTGAATTTTGATGGAAGCTGCCAAGGTAACCCAGGGCCATCGGGAATTGGTGGGATTCTGAGAGACAAAGACAGCAATATGTTGTCTCTATTTTCAGGACCAGTGGGTGAAGGTGATTCAATAAGGGCAGAGCTACTAGCAGTGGTACAAGGTATACAAATGCTAGTCAAAGTGGAGTGATAAATCTGCTAGTAGAAGGGGATTCCAAGGTGGTAGTAGGCTGGCTAATTAGCCCAGAAACAGCTTGTTGGGGCTACAGGGATCTGTTAAAGAAAGTTAAATGGATGACAAGGAATATGACTGTCAGGTTTCAGTGGGTTAGAAGATCAGCAAATGCAATGGCTGATTCTCTGGCCAAGCAGGGGGTGTCAAGGGGAGATCTATTTTGGGCTACTTTGTAATTGTGTCTCAGGCTTGGGCAGTTTTGGTGTATATGGTTCAGTCCTAAGGGGGGTAATATCTCGTGCCTCTTCCTAGGCTGATTGTATTGTTGTTATTTGATTTAATAAAATTACTCTCATTTATCAAAAAAAAAATGTGGCTGCATTGAATACACCAGCCATGACATAAGCAAGGAATTATCCTGTTCCCATCTAGCAAGTTTGGGGTCATCAGCTTTTGGCTTCTCATCCCTACCAGTAATAAATCCCAGCTTACCCCTACCTCCGATAGTAAGCTTGGCTGATTGAGACCACTCTGGGAAGTTGGTTCCATCGACATTATCCGGAAGCACTCCGGAAACAATCTGTAACTCCTTAGGCACATCCATTTGAGTTGGGTAGGTCTTTTAACAGTTCTACAGCACTCCAACAACCAACCGGCACACACAAGACCCACAAAAGATGGGAAACACTCAGCTGGAATCCAATGGGAGGCCCAAAACTGAACTGGTGACAATATAGGAAGGAAAAAAGGACCTCCCGTACAAAGATTAGAGGTTTTAAGGATGTGGAACCACTTCCCATACCTTTAGTGATGCCAAATAAACCAAAACCAACAAGTTTCAAGCATGCATCGAACTCAGACAAGGAAGAAAAAATCCAAACATCGAACTAGTATTTTTCTGTAATTTTTTATTGTAAAATCTTGGAAAAATCATAGACACATCAGATGAAGATAAGAACCATACCAAAATAACCCTAAAATCAAGGTGCACCAGAGTTTTTCAAGGGTTGCCGCCAGTACCTGTACGGACTGCTGATGTCATCCGACGGCAGTTTGACATCAGTAGGTCTTCTTGAGATTGGGAGTGTAGGAAGAGTTACAGGAGACAATAGGGTGTTACTATTCACACCCAGAATATTTCATTATATATTAAGTTAGAAATTACAGTGATGTCCCTATAAGGGCGCCCAAAATACAAATAATAGGAAAAGACAACAACACCCCTAAAGCCAAATGCACATTCTCAACAAAGATCAAGGAACTCAAGGCATCCATATTTTCCATCGCTTTGTAGTAGGCAAATCCAATCACTGGGAAGGTGATGCAGAAGGATATACCTACAGTAGCTCAAGGATGGGTAGACATCCTAATGGGAAGGTGACCAAGATTGATTTCCCAAATTACTCAGGCTGAAACCTAATCCCATGGATCTTTAAGGCAGAACGATACTTTGAGTACCATGAGATGCCGACTCATCAACGAGTCTCAGTCATATTGATCCACTTGGATGGTGAAGCAATCTTATGGTTCCGGTGATATTGATGACCCCATCAACAGGTCACTTGGTCAGAGTTCACAAAGGCACTTTTACTTCACTTCGGATGGGCAAGCTATTAAGATTATGATGAGCTCCTCTCCAAGTGGAAGCAGACAAGGTTGGTTCAAGAATATCAACTAGAGTTTGAGAGGTCCACTACTTGAGTCTACGAGTGGCCAGAGAAATCTCTAGTGGGTTGCTTCATAGGTGGATTCTGAGATGATATCCGCCTAGAAGTGAATTGACAACTTGGTCAGATCCTTAAAACCCCTCCTTGGTTCGATCCACACCCATCAAGCCCATTGGAGAGCCCGCCAAGCCCATGGTTCCCATAGTGCCCTTTAAGTTCCTCCTATGGATTGAAATACAAGCTTGGCGCGAGAAAGGGTTATGTTACAATTGTGATGATAAATCAGGGCCTGGCCACAAATTCAAGGCCTAATAGGTGATTATTCTCCAACAAGATGACACAGTGGATGGGATAGACCCTTCTAGCTCAGCAGATAGTGACCTGATGCAAAATGGCTGGATCAGGATGGTGTTGATATATCCTTGCTCGCCTTGATAGGCCTCAATTCCTTTCAGTCCATTAAGGTAGAGGGGAAGCTGTTGGGCAGGCCCATATCCATACTTATTGACAGCGGGTCGACCTTGAACTTCATCACTTGTCTCTTGGCCAAGCAATTAAGTATACCCATCTAGCCCTAGTTTTATGTGGTCGGAACCATATGACCATGGATTTCATGAAAGATGGGCTACCTTGCAACCTACAAGGATTGTGATGTAGGACGAACTCATTTAGTCCTTAGAGAATGTTTTATGGTCTTCTTTGGTCAGAATTTTATGGCTGTTGATGGCTATAATGGCTTCTTGAAGGAATAAGAGAGAAAATAGGGAGAGAAAGAAGAGGTACAATACCTGGAATCACTCATAGGGTGCCTAGAATCACGCTAGGGCATGGGAACCACTAACCATAGTTAACATAATCTGAAGAAAACTTAATAAACTTACACTTTGTGTAAAATGTCCATACATATTTATAGACTCTAAACTCATAATAATCTTAGGAGTCAGACTATTAGACTCAATAATCTTAGTAGGACTCAAACTAAGCCGTCATATAATATTTCAATTCAAAGAAGACTCAATAACTCTAATCCTACTTATGTAATGACTCTGAAATTTTAAACATAAACAAACTATAAATAGACAATCAAACCTTATTATTATTGGACCCTACAGAAAAATTGTAAAATAACAAAAATACCCTTGGTGTCCAATTCAGTCCAAATCCTACGTACCATCACTATGCCATATCAGGACCTGTTGTAAGGCCCTCTTTCTAGAATAAGTCTTCAAGGGTGCTGATTGATTTCTATCAGATTGCAACCAAAGCCCTACAACCCAAGACTATGAACTCCATGATTTGGACCTCTAAGGCTTTTGGTTAGCCACTATTCAAGTATTTGGGTCTTCAACCCACTTCTCCCATCCTTTATAGCATAGACCACTTGTTACCTACTGTGGCTCTATAGGAGGCCTTACAACTGTTATTAGCCCGGTTTGAAGATTTGTTTAAGGAACAACCCAGCTACCTCCTATTTGGTGTTAGGACCATAAGATACCTCTCTTGCCTAGATCGACACCCACCAATGTCTATCCATATAGATATCCTTATTTTCAAAAGCTAGAAATTGAAAAGGTAGTGGAGGAGTTGTTGGCTAAGGGACATATTCAAGCCAACACAAGCCCATTTTCCTCCCTTGTACTTTTGTTAAAAAAGATGGTACCTAGCAGTTTTGTTTTAATCACTGAGCCTTGAAACAAATAACAGCCAAGGATTGATTTCCCAACCCCATTATTGACAAACTTCTTGATGAATTGGGCTTTGCGCTCAGGGTACTACCAAATCAGGGTCCACATAGAAGATGTTGAAGTTTTAGACAAATTGTGTAGTCTATAGTGGTAGTTTTTGATTATTTATCATTTAGATTGGAAGTGGGGACCACAACACTCTTGTTGGATCCTTTTTGAGCAGTTATTTTAATTGTTTTATGTGTTAGCCGCCCTATAAGGGCATATTGGTCTTTGTACTCGTTATTTTAGACTATAAATAATAGTGAAGAGGGCGGCCAGCATTATTGCTCTCTTTTCTCTCTCAATCTCTTCTCTTCCTTTTCTCATTTCTTCTCTTCTTCTACAAGAAATATTCTTTTCTTTTACAGATTTCTTATTTCAGCACTTTTCTACTTGGTATCATAGCTCAGCTAGAGTTTCTTGGAGTTTTTTCCATGCAGTTCTAGATCATCCGATTGCATGAGGAGATAAAGGGCTGATCGATCTACTTCAGATTGCCCAATTCTTGGATTTTTTGGTGTGATCTAGTCATCAGAAGGGTGATCTATGTATTGGCATCAAAATTAGGAAGATCTGGAGTGCGGGGAAGAGTACTAGTCAAGTTGGACTCTTCGATTTTGACTTGATCTTGGGCGCTCAGGTATTGTTGGACTTCTCTAGGTATTCTATAGGGGTGGTTAGGTTTTTGGAATTTTCCAGGCCTTCGGGAGTGGCCGATTCACTTTTCTCTCTGGTGGGAGACAATGGGAGGAGAGAGATTTCTCTCAGGATAGGGTTTTCTTCTTTCAGAAAGGTCTGTTACCTTTGTGTGTGAGATCGATTTGATCTTGGAGGCTCTCTACCTAATTATTTTATGCTTTTGAACTGTTTGAAGTAAAATGGAGAGTTGGGGTACCGAGCAAAAGTCTACCAGTAACATGGGTCAGGGTGTTGGAGGTAGTAGTGATATTTTTGGGTTTGGAATTATTACTACAGTGAAGTTTGATGGTACAAATTATCTAGAATGGGCACAATCAACCAAGATGGCCATTGGTGCTTGTGGGAAACTAGGGTACATAATTGGGGAGGAGAAGAAACCTGAAACATATCCCTTTTGGTTGGTACAGGAGAATTACATGGTGATGACTTGGCTGTGTAACTCTATGTTACCTCACATTGGTAAAAATTTTTTGTGGGCTAATACTGCAAAGGAGGTTTGGGATGGAGTGATTGAAACCTATTCCTAGAAACAAAATGTAGCTAGAGCCTGTTATTAAGGAATCAGGTGATTAGTACAAAACAGGGAGATAGACCTCTTGCCACCTATTTCTCCATGCTGAAAACTCTTTGGCAGGAGATCGACCACTTAGAAACTGTGGTTTGGGAGAGTATGAAGGATGCAACAACCTATCAGGGGTTGGTAGAAAATAATAGGGTTTTGAGTTCTTGGTTGGGTTAAACCCTGAATTTGACATTTCTAGGCAACATCTCCTTTCTAGAGAAAGTGTGACTCTTTCTCAAGCTTATGCCTTTGTCTCTGGGGAAGAGAGTAGGAGGAATGTCATGTTGAGACAACCATGCATTGATTAGTCAGTTATGGTTAGTACAGTTAAATCTAAGCCAAATGGAGACAGGGGGAGTAGTGAAGCTAGGAAGGAGGACAAGAAGGACTTGGTGTGTGACTATTGTAAGAAAACTAAGCATACCAGAGACACCTATTGGAAGCTTTACCCTCATCTCGTACCAGCTCGGATCAAGAACAAGAAGGGAAATGCAAATGTGGCAATTACAGGAGAACCTTCAGGACCCCTCTCCCAGGCTGATCTGGAGTCCATTGTAGTAGCTGCAGTGAGGACAATTGGAAAAATATGGACAACTTATGAGTAAGAAGGATTTATCCAATTCCAGTTCTTCAGATGGGAAGAATAGTGCAGGAGCCAACTATACTACTTCCTTTGCTCATATAGGTAGTTCATATGCAGTTGCAAATCATGTATCTACCTCAGGTAAGGCGGGACCTCCCTAGATTATAGACTCAGGAGCATCTGAGCACATGACCAATATACCTACCCTCTTTAGTCCTTACCAATTGTGCTTTGGTAAAGATAGAGTCTCTATAGCAGATGGTTCCCATATTCCCATTGTTGGGAAAGGGACAATTAGAGTGACTAATGACATTACTTTATCCCTTGTTTTACATGTCCCTAAACTCCACACTAATCTTCTTTCAGTAAGCTCTTTGATAAAAAATTTGAACTGTTCAATGACCTTTCTTCTTGGTAATTGTGTTTTACAGGATTTGGAATCGAAGTGGATGATTGGGAATGTGGTCGTGAGGTGAATGGAGTCTACCTTCTAGATGAGATTCCGAGACATCAGAGCCATCATGCTAGTAGCAGTAGTAGTAGTGGATCAGAGTTTGTGAGTCAGATTATGCTCTGGCATAATCGTTTGGGTTGTCTTTCTTTCATTTCATTGAGATTTTTGTTTCCAAAGTTGTTTGAGTCTGTTTCGTTGTCTAGTTTGGAATGTGAAAGTTGTTAGTTGGGAAAACATTGTAGACATTCTTTTAAACCAAGTAATAAAAGAAGTTCCTATGCTTTTGATATTGTTCATACTGATGTATGAGGTCCTTACCACATTTCTTCCATGGGTGGTTACCATTATTTTCTCTTGTTTGTGGATTATCATACACGATATTCTTGGATATATCTGATGAGATCACGTAATGAAGTACCCATTTTGGTGTGGCAGTTCTACTAGATGGTTCACACACAATTTGGAGTGAGGACTAAAGTCTTCAGATCATATAATGCTAGAGAATACTTTGAGAAGGATTTGTCCTCATGCTTTTTGGAGCATGGTGTGATTCATCAAAGTAGTTGTGGGTTTAAGGCACAGCCGTGCATTTGATTAACTGTGTTCCTTCACGCACTTTGGGGTTTAAGGCATCTTTCAGCTTGCTTTTTCCAGATGGGGGGATACTTCATATACCTTTGAGAGTCTTTGGGTGTGTCTCCTTTGTTCACATTCTTGGTTCTCATTGCAAGAAACTGTATCCTACGGCCAAGAAATGTGTTTTCCTTGGGTATGCTCAAAACCAAAAGGGGTATTGTTGTTATAATCCAGTGTCGGGAGCAAGTTTGTCACTATGGATGTTACCTTTTTTGAGTGGTTTTCCTTAGGGGGAGTGTTTTGGGGAGGAGAACTCACAACGTGTCCTTCTTTCGGTGTTATTTATTCCTCCATCTAATCCACTTATTCCACCATCAGCAGCTACAGTCCCATTGCCTGATCCACTACGACCAGCCTCATAGGTCTATCATCGCCACCAGAAGAGGGTTGGCTCCACACATGCTTAGATAGAAGAACCTACACCACTCTCCATCAGTCCATCTGAGATCCCAGGTTGGCTGATACAGTTTTAGGTATTTCCCTTGAGCCCGAGTGCATTATTTCCTTTGATAGTGATGTTTCTATACCTAACACTATTGTGGAAGCTAATCCCACTAATCTTGATCTTCCTGTTGCACTCCGCAAAGAGAAGAGAAAGTGTACAACCCATTGCATTTCACACCATCTCTCCTACAATGCCTTATTACCCTCCTACTATGCTTTCGTTTCTTCCTTGGATTTTGTGTCTATACCTAGGAATGTCAGTGAGGCCCTCTCCAAACCTGAGTGGAAACTAGCTATGCAAGAAGAAATGGAAGCCTTGGTTAAGAATCAGACATGGGAAATAGTTGATTTTCCTACAGACAAAGAGACAGTCGGATGTAGATGGGTGTTCGCTGTGAAGTACAGGGCTAATGGTAGCATAGAGAGGTACAAGGCAAGGTTGGTTGCAAAAGGGTATACATAAACCTATGGTATTGATTACCTGGAGACTTTTGCACCAGTTGCTAAGATGAGCTCAGTTCGGATTCTCGTCCCTAACAGCTACGTATTCATGGCCTCTATTCCAGCTTGATGTTAAAAATGCTTTCCTTAATGGTGATCTGCAAGATGAGGTATATATGGACATTCCAACTGGTTTTTATGAGAATGTTGGTAAGGGAAAAGTTTGCAGGCTGAAAAAATCATTATATGGTTTGAAACAGTCACCTAAGGCATGGTTTGATAGGTTCATAGGAGTACTTATCTGTTTGGGTACACACAAACTCAATTCGTCCATACTCTCTTTGTAAAAAGGAGAGAGGCACTCTTGTCAGTATTGATTGTATATGTAGATGATATAGTTGTTGTAGGAAATGATCTGAAGGAGATTGATGCACTCAAGAAGTCACTATAGCAAGAGTTTGAGATCAAGGATCTAGGTGAGCTGAAATATTTCTGGGGATTGAGGTTGCAAGATCCAAGTATGGGGTTTTCATCTCTTAGAGAAAATATGTGTTGGACTTACTACAAGAGACTGGGAAGCTAGGAACTAAACTAGTTGATACTCCTATTGACCCGAATCATAGAATTAATGCTTTGGATGGTGAATTGGCTAAGGATGTGGAAAGATATCAAAGGATGGTAGGCCAGCTACTATATTCATGTATGACACGTCCAGACATCTCCTATGATGTTAGTGTTGTGAGCCAATATATGCATGCTCCTCGGGTTTAGCACTAGGAAGCCATTAAGAGGATACTTGCATACTTGAATAAGCATCCTGGCAGAGGGATTTTTTTCTTAGACCATGAAAATTTAAAGTTGAAGTCCTATACAGATGCAAATTGGGCAGGTTGCTTAGGTGACAGGAGATCTACATCAGGCGTATGCACCTTTGTGGGAGGAAACTTGGTCTCATGGAAGAGTAAAAAATAGTCAGTTGTGGCTAGATCAAGTGCAGAGGCTGAATATAGGTCTATGGCTCATGGTGTTTGAGAACTACTTTGGGTGAGATCTCTACTGAGTGAGATTGGAATAAAAGCTGAGGAGCCCATGATGTTATATTGTGATAACTAAGTTGCAATCAATATTGCCCACAATCCAATTCAGCATGACAGGACTAAACACATTGAGGTTGATAGGCACTTCATAAGAGAAAGGGTGACAACTGGAGAAGCATGCTTTCCTTATGTCTGCTCTGAACTACATTTGGTTGATATCTTCACCAAAGGGGTTGCAAAGAACAGGTTTGAATACAACCTACGCAAGTTGGGAATGTGTGACATTTACTCCCAACTTGAGGGGGAGTGTTGAGGTTTTAGACAAATTGTGTAGTCTATAGTGGTAGCTTTTGATTATTTACCATTTAGATTGGAAGTGGGGACCACAACACTCTTGTTGGGTCCTTTTTGAGTAGTTATTTTAATTGTTTTATGTGTTAACTGCCCTATAAGGGCATATTGGTCTTTGTACTCTTTATTTTTTTAGACTATAAATAATAGTGAAGAGGGCAGCCATCATTATTGCTTTCTTTTCTCTCTCAAATCTCTTCTCTTCCTTTTCTCCTTTCTTCTCTTCTTCTACAAGAAATATTCTTTTCTTTTACAGATTTTTTATTTCAGCACTTTTCTACTAACAAGACCTAGAACCATGGCTGGATGATGGTTTGAATGGTTCAACTGACCAGGTCATTGATTGGATGAAAGCACTAATGTGTTCCCAACCCACATACCCTCATTTTGAGTCCATTCGCCAGAAGGCCAAGCTAGACCCCAAATTGTAGTTGATTAGAGACAAATTACAAAAAGACCCCTTGAAAGCTGTTGGCTATGCTTTAATTGGGCTGGACTTTTTCTACAAGGGAAGATTTATTGTGGCCCCTAAGTTAGCCCATATACCCAAGCTCTTAAGGTTGTTTCATGACTTGTCCTTGGGGGGCTCCAGATTCTACTCACCTTGAAGCGTCTAGGCAGCCATTGATGGGTATGTGTAAGGATGTCCAGCAACACATGGCAGAGTTGGGGTATGCCAACAATAGAAGTACTTGTCTCTATCAATCTTCTAGGTTGAGAGAACACCAAGAGTTTCAGGGGTGTCAAACAGTATATCCAACCCCCACCTCCAAAGAGCCTATATAACTTATTAGTTATAAGTATTTACAAAGAGGTCCTTGAAGGGATAAAGATAAAAAAGAATAATTACAAAGAGGCCCTTGGAGGGCTGCAAGGTAAGAAAGAAAAAGAATGCTATGGTACAACAGGGACCATAGAACAACATTACATCAAGTATATCTACAGTCTCAGGCAGCGGCATGGCTATTGCAACCCCTCAATATACTTGAGCAGGTGTGGGAAGACATCCCTATGGATTTTGTCTCAAGGCTTACTTGTTCATCTAGTAAAATGGTCACCATTGGTTGACCAACTATGGGCATTTTTCAGCATTACCACACCCTTGTACGGCATCATGGGACACTTAGATCTATTGTTTCTAATCGGAACCCCCATTCCTCAGTCATTTTTTTATTAGTAAAGAAGAAAGTTTTATTAATTCAAAGAGGGACTTTTAGTACATCTGGTTGAGATATAACAACCATCCAAATACATAAGATTTACATTGTTGCCCAAAATAGCTAATGTTTATTAACCCCCGTGTTTTGCTAGTGTATCCACCATCCCATTTGTAGATCTTCTGACCCATAAGTAGGGAGTGCCTAACTCCCTTGATAAGCAATCGATCTCCTTGAAGACATGCCTATAAGTCCAAGGGGGTCGGCATAGGCCTTTTGCCCAAGTGATGATTAACTTTGAGTCCCCCTCTACTTCCAGACTTCAAAAGTCTGATTGTTTTACTAGTCTTAGGCCTTGCAGTAAGGCCATAAGCTCAGCTTTCAAAAAATCTCTCACTCCAATAGGTCTTGAATACATAGACACCAGCCTCCCTATGGAGTCTCCGAACACCCTGCAATACCTGGCGGTCCTGAATTTTGGAAGCCTCCAAGGGATGCAATTCTATGATTCCACTAGCTATCACCCACAGAATACTTTGTAGGAGGAAAACCTAGGTAATTGGCCCATTGATTGCTATGGGCTGAATACAGGTACAATTTGACCTTTTCAGTCAGTAGCGGGCATGACACCCTTCAAGGCCCTCTATGGCCAGGATCCTCCTTCTGTCTTGCCTTTTGAATATGAGTCGCTTAGGTTGAGGTATTTTGGTCAAATTGGGTGTTAGGGCGTCACTTTGCTTGGAGGTATCTATAAGCCTCGTATCTTGTTTGTAGAAGGATCTTTTCATTGTTTTCAAACCGTAAAGGCATATACTATCAATGGAAGTGGTGATTTCAGCCCTAAAGGTGGGTTGTTCTTTGTTCCCGCTTCAAGTTTACTGTTTCATGTCAAGATTTATCACTTCTTTCTATTGTTTTCTATTGGTTTTGTACCCTTGCTACATCACTACCCCAAACTTCAGCCCTATCGCCAAGTCTCTATGGCAACGAGGGCTTGGCACAAGCTTGCTCTCAGGTACTTTGGGCCATTTAAGATCCTCAAAAGGGTGAGTCCTGTGGCCTATCGGTTGGAGTTGCCGACCACATCCAATTTACACCTTGTGTTCCACATTTCCCTTCTAAAGAAAGAGGTTGAGCCACAGGCCACAGCCACAAGCTCACTGGTATAGTGGACTTTTTCTGGGTGTGCAAAGGCAACCAGGTCATACCCAAGGCATAGGTAGAATGGGCTGGGTTTCTATTAGAGGACACCACCTGGGAACCCTACATACAGCTGAATGAGAAATTCCCCAACCTGGACCTTGAGGGCAAGGTCACTCTCAAGGCGGGAGGGATTGTTGAGACCCACCCAGCCTATGTGAATGAAGGCTTAGGTCTATTAGTAGACTCTAGGCACTCTAAGCACCCTACTCTCATCAATTCACCTGAAGGCAGAAGGGCTTGAATGCCACACCAACAGATCCAGTGCCGGAGATCATTACAATAGCCACACAAAGATATTTGTCTTTTTGGTTGTAATGGAGAGCCAACTATATAAGACCCCAACTCTGAAATAAGAGGCATATATTGAATCTTGGGTTTTCTCAGACTTGGATTTCTCTTTCAAGCTTATTTTTCTTTTTTGTAAACTTGCATCATCTTTCCTATATGTTCTTCTACTCTCAGTTTTGGGACATTAAGATCCCTTCTTAACATTCCTTTCTACCTCGTTTCTCTTCATTCAATTGCAGTTGGACAGGGGGTTGATCTTTCTTTCTTTTTTTAATCAACGAACAATGAAAAGAATTTTATTGATAGTGATGATGAGGAAAAGAACTCTGGCATTAAGGATGTCTAATAGCCGGGGAAAAGCACACTAACCTTCAAAATCAAAACAGAAAACAGCTATATATGACAATTACTGATATTACATAAAAGGAATCCTTAGCTCTATTGCTGTCCCCTTGAGCCCCCACTCAAGGTCTTGTTTTTCTACTCCTAGCTAGGAAGCCTACTAATGTTAGCTGACAATGAATTCACCCGAATGAGCTGTTCAATAGGGCAGTTAAGGACCATGGACTGAATGTTGATATTTCATCTTATTTCATGTTCTGCCCTGGTCTGGCATTACTTTTTTAGATTGGGAAATAGGTAGTTAGAACGATTTTGTTAATTGTTGCCACCTAAGAGTCTGGTTGACTGCAGTTGCTAAGCATTTCTAGGTTTATCTGAGTGCATCTTTTCAGGTCTAGGAGATTGCCAAGGTATGCTTTCGAGCTGGGAGATACCTAGCTTCATTTAACTTAATTTATAGTGTACAGTACAGTCAGTACGGTTAAATTATATAGTTAGGAGTTTTATTTATTTAGGTTCTTTTTGTTTTTTTGCATTTTTTTACTGTATGCTGACATCTGGCAAGAGCTTGGCACCTAAGTCATAACCTTACACACAGCTGACCAGCCAGCTGATCACATATTCACATAAATGGACATGGGCATCTTCATAATGCTGGCTTGGAATGTTACCAGTATATTTTTTTGAAATGTATGGCCTGTTGGTAGAGGGAGGAGAAAAGGAAATTAATGATTATTGAACATCATTTATGGACTTAATGTGATTATATCCTACTGTTTTGAGCTATTCAGCAAGCTAGTCCTACCAATGTTCTCTATGGATTCACTTGTATGTTCTCCTTCTCACTTATTTTCAATTTGTTGTATCATTAATTTATGACAATGCATCAAATAGGAGAAGTACAAGAATAAGCCTTGGCTTTTGGAGGATGAGACGGGCCAACAGTATCATGGTCAGATTGAGGGTGCACAATCAACAGCTTATTATCTGCTCATGATGCAAGGGAAGGAATTTGTTGCTATCCCTGCTGGTTCTTGGTATGCATACCAACATATGCAATCTTTAAGTTATGCTTGAGTCTATAGCCTTATGTTCTTTTTTTCCCAACTGTCTTCATCTGAGAACAAGTAAATTTTAATGGTTGCATGCATGTCATAGTTAGTAATTATATCCAGATTGCTTTCTATTTAGTATTTATATTCTTTTATATTACACTTTTTAAACTTTAATTCAATGAAGGCATACAATTCTTTTTCTTTTTTCCTTTAATTTTGGGTTTATTTATTTATTTGATAGATAACATAATTTTGAGTTTTTATCTGAAACACCCACTCACTTTTTTGGGGTTCTCTTAAACTTACCCTAACTTTTAGATACCTCCAGGAACCCCTCTGTTCATCTCTGGCCTTTAAACCAAAATACTTGTAACCATTTGCTTGATGTAGAGGTGAAGGCGAAAGCTTAAAACCTATTTCGTCTGAGGAATAAATGAGAAGCTGAAATGAACTGTTGATGGATTGTAAAATGAGAGAAGAACATAAGATAGGCGAAAGAAATGAACCAGGGGTATTTTTATAATAAAAAAATAGTTTATAGGTTGATAAATTGATCAGAGTTAATTTTGTCATTAAACAAATATTAATGGTGCAGTGGTTCACTTCTGTCATCATCACTAACAGAGACCTAATGGAAGGTGGGTGTCCTATAGATGAAGGTGTCTGACAGGGGTCTTTGGAGGTATCAAAAAGTCATGGTAAATTTAAGAGAATCCAAAAGCTAGGGGGAGTTTCAGATAAAAACCCTTATTATTTTTTTTAAGAAAGTATTTTTTTATATTCTTTAACAATGTTTGTAATGGATGTTTGATGTCTTTCATCCTTAGGTACAATTTTAATAAAGTTGCCCAATATAAGCAACTTACCTTAGAAGAAGCTGAAGAGAAAATGAAGAATAGGCGGAAAACTGCAGATGGATATGAAAGATGGATGATGAAAGTGGCAAATAATGGGCCTGCTGCTTTTGGTGAAGTAGAGAAGTTTGATGACAAGGAAAGTGGTGGGGGTGGTGGGAGGGGACGTAGAAAAGCAACTGGTGATGATGACGAAGGGAAGGTCTCAGATAAGGGAGAGGAAGACGAGGAAGAAGAGGAGGCAAGGAAAACTAGACTTGGACTAAGAAAAGGAGGTGGTGATGATGATGAAGGTCCCAGAGGAGGTGATCATGATTTGGATGATGATGATATTGAGAAGGGTAAGCATATCTTGTTTTTATATTCTATTACCTTAGATGCTGGACATGATCTCTTATTTTGGGCTTCATAAACTACTTTATTTTTTGGTTGGAATGTGCTTCATAAACTTTAGTTCAGATGGAATTGTTGCCATGATGAGTTATCAATGCTGAATATATTGTGTAATTAGTTATATTGAGAGTGGCACTCTAAGAGTGTATCTTCAATTAATATGCTGCTTATTTATTGTTTTATTGCTGGTTCTTTATAGGTGATGACTGGGAGCATGAAGAAATTTTCACTGATGATGATGAAGCTGTGGGTAATGATCCTGAGGAGCGAGAAGACTTAGCTCCTGAGGTTCCTGCACCTCCGGAAATCAAACAGGTTTTGTTTTGACTGTCATTCTTTCTCCTAGATCGCTTTCCATTTGATTATTAAGGAAGAATTCATTAACTAGGGCAAAAGAAAGAGAATACAGAGAGGTTGAAGAAAGTGACCGGTGAACCTGGTATTAAAACTGTATCAACTGTCCACCCCCCTCCCCCAACCAAAAAAAAAAAAAAAAGAAAGAAAGAAAGACAAAACAGTAAAAAAATTCACCTGCTTTTGTAAGGCATAGGCTTACCTAGCCAAAAAAGGCACAGTAGCATTTTTTTTATTGGTGTAGTGAAGAAGATGCATCAAAACCCACAAACTATCCATATCAGTTCTTTCATTCTACATTCCCCTTTAGCAGCTAAGTCTGTCAATTTTGGCTATTCATACCACTTGAGATTGTGAAACGTATGATGTTGACAGGTGGCTGTACCTGCCCAGTCTATTAGTACTTGTAATATGCAACTATTTAAGTGGTATAAATGATTCCACTTATATTTTCTTCTTTTTTTGGATAAGTAACCGAATATATATTAAAATAAGCTCCAACTACTCAGAAAGAGCAGTAGAGCCCAAAACCAGAATACAAAGGATTATAGTCACCACTAAAAACAACACCCCAGCATATAAGGTTTACAAATTAAAGCCCAGACCTGGGCAACCCCAAACTAAATACTCTTTCCCCACCCCTGCTCTTGCTAAGGAGTCTGCCAACACATTTGCAGACCTAGGATCCCAATTGAATGAGGCATTCAACAAAATTCCAATTGCTACTGCCCCCCTCACCAGCTGCCTAAACTCCTAGAGTAATTGATCTTCAGTTTTCATCCAAAAAATTACAGTCTGACAGTCCCCTTCAACAATCACATCTCTCCACCCCTGCTTCTGTAATAATTTCAAACCTTGAATTACCGCAAGCATTTCTGTCCTTAAAGAATTACCCCTCCCTGCTAGGCCTGTGAAACTAAGAAGGATATTACCATGCTGATCTCTCACAGCACCCCCACCCGAGGGTCCAGGGTTCCCAAGGCAACACCCATCAAAATTAAACTTTATTGGGGTGTGAACCTGATTTTTTACTTAATGGATGTTAATGATAATGTACCTGCCATAAAATTCAATGCAGTCATTTCTTGATTGTGAACTTGGAGGAATTCCTTATGAAATTAATGGAGAGTCATCTCTGGACATACAGCAGATAGTAGTTGGATTGGTTATGGAATATAAGAATGCTACCAAGACAGTAGCAGAGTTAGTTTCAAATACTTAATTTGGAAATGGAACCTTTCAATATGTTAGAACAATATATCTTCAGATAATTATAATCTACACAATTGATGTGGACCCTTGCAAAATTTTTTCAGTGGGGAAAGGTCAGGCTTTGTAGGTACCAGAGAAGTAGAAAAAGAAAAGGAATCATAACCGGAATTTGAGACTAGCAACATGCAGAGTTCCTGTAATTCATAACTGAAGGAACAAAAAGAAATTATTCTCAGCTAACCATGGTATAGAAAATTAATTTCAAGGACTGAGGAAAAATAAACACAACTTTATCTGGTGGTACAAATGAACTAGTCTCCTTTTGATGTTTAACTCCTTTTAGTATTGTTCTATACTGTTTTGGAGCAGCTACAGTAACCCAAACCAGTGAAGAAGGAAGAAGAAGATGAGGAAGAAGACAAGAGAAAGAGAGAACAGGAGGGTTTAGTTGAAACTGATTAGTCTCACATTCAGTCGACCCCCTAATGTTTATTAGGTTCTAATTACATTTACAAAGACTAAACTGCCCTCACTTAAGTGTGGGGCAGAGTACTTTAATAAAACAGCCACATAAGCAAAGTACTTAACTAACATGAGATTACTAAACTACCCCTATTCGGCTCACTCTAACACTCCCCCTCAAACTGCCCTCTATGTGCTTTGTTCTCTCATGAAATACAGGATTGGATGAGATATGGAGTGCAGCTTGGTTGTCACAATACAGTCTCATAGGTTTATTCATGTGAAATCCAATTTCTTGTAGAAGATTCCTCAACCACACTAACTCATAGGCAGTATGTGCCATGGCCCTATACTCAGCTTCAGCACTACTTCTGGCCACAACCGTCTGCTTTTTACTCTTCCACGTCACAAGATTTCCTCCAAGAAATGTGCAATAGCCCGTAGTAGATCTTCTATCATTCACTGAGCCTGCCCAGTCTGCATCAGTATACCCCACTACTTCAAGTTTTCCTCCTAGTTTATACAATAGTCCACGGCCTGGAACTCCTTTCAGATACCTCACAATTCTAAGAATTGCATCCCAGTGAGGTATACGAGGGTTCTGCATGAATTGGCTCACCACACTGACTGCAAAGGATATGTCGGGTCTCGTGATAGTCAGATAGTTCAGCTTCCCCACTAGTCGTCTATACCTTCCAGGATCTTCAAATACTTCTCCTGTATCACTGCTCAACTTAACATTTGGTTCCATAGGGGTCTCAACCGGTTTTGCACCTAACAGTCCTGTTTCTTCCAATAGATCAAGAACATATTTTCTTTGACCTGGCAACCTCTATTCCCAAGAAATACTTCAATGTTCCAAGATCTTTTGTTTGGAAATGATTTTGCAGAAATACCTTTAATTTGCCAATCCTCAATTTATCACTGCCAGTAATGACATTATCATCCACATAGATCACTAGTAGAATCTTCCTAGCTTCTGAGTCATAGCTGAATACTGAGTGATTTACCTGGCACTGCTTCATTCCAAAACTCTTTACCACTTCACTGAACTTCCCAAACCAAGCACGCGGCGATTGTTTCAACCCATAAATTGCCTTCTTCAATCTGCATACCTTACCATCCTCCCCCTGAGCAACAAACCCAGGTGGTTGCTCCATATATACCTCCTCCACAAGATCACCATGGAGAAAGGCATTCTTTATATCAAGCTGAAACAGAGGCCAATCATACATAACTGCCAGGGAAATTAGTACACGAACAGAACCAATCTTAGCCACCGGAGAGAATGTCTCCATGTAGTCCACTCCATACAACTGTGAGTAACCTTTAGCAACAAGTCTGGCCTTCAGACGCTCCACACTACCATCTGGCAAGTATTTCACAGTATACACCCATTTACAACCCACAACATGCTTACCAGGTGGGAGAGTAGTAAGTTCCCACGTTTGAGTATGTTGAAGAGCAGAAAGTTCCTCCTCCATTTCCCGCCGCCAATCAGGTGAATTGAGAGCTTCTTGAACATTGTTAGGTATGGAAATAGAGGATAAAAGGGAAACAAACTGGCGATGTGAGGTAGAAAGATGAGATAATGAAACAAAATTGGAGATGGGATGGAGGGTAGAACTGCGTTTACCTTTCCGTAAGGTAATGGGTAGGTCAAGGTCTGAAGGTTCAACAATAGGAGCCATGAGAGGATCCGCAGATGAGGTAGAAGCTGGAGGAGGGGCCGGTGTCGTTCGACGTGTATACACTTGCCGGATTGGTGGACGTTCGGTGGTGATCTGCACGGGATGAGGTGATGAGTCTACTCCAACAACAGCATCTGGAACTGGATCACTGACAGGAAGAGGAAGAGGAAGGACTGGTGGAGATGAAGGCGCTTCAGGACTTGAGAAGAAGGGGACTGACTCAAAAAAGGTGACATCAGAGCAGACATAGCACTTCCGGGTAATGGGATTATAACACTTGTACCCTTTTTGAGTCCGTGAGTAGCCAAGGAAGACACATTTAATTGAGCATGCATCTAGCTTGTCTATTCCAGGGCTCAGATTGTGGACAAAGCACACACAACCAAAGACACGAGGAATTAATGGGAATGGAAATAAAGTGGGAAACAAGATAGAGAAGGGAGACCGACCATGAAGGATGAAGGAGGGCATCCGATTAATGAGAAAACATGCAGTGAGTACAACATCACTCCAAAACCGTTTAGGAACATTCATGTGGTGAAGAATAGACCGAGCAGTTTCAAGAAGCTGACGGTTCTTCCGTTCAGCTACCCCATTTTGTTGAGGGGTGAATGCACATGATGTCTGATGAATAATGCCATGCTGTTCTAAATATTGTTGAAATGAAGTAAGAAAGTATTCACGACCATTATCTGAACGGAGAATTTTGATTGGAACACCAAATTGTGTGCGCATTTCAGCATGGAATTTTTGAAAAATGGAAAACAATTCACTTCTTTCTTTCATTAAGTAAATCCATGTCATTCTTGAACAATCATCAATAAAAGAGACAAAATACTTGTACCCATTATAAGACTCTATTTTGATTGGACCCCAAACATCTGAATGAACCAAAGAAAAATGACTCAACATACGACTCTCAACTCTTGGACTGAAGGACATACGACGATGTTTCCCAAACTGACATGACTCACATTGCAAAATTGACAAATGACTCAATGACGGGACCAAAATCTTGAAAGCCTTGAGAGATGGATGTCCCAGTCGGCAATGCCATTGTAGAGGAGTAAGTGAAGTCTGAAGAGCAATTGAAGATCCACCACTGTCAAGATAATACAATCCACCAGCTTCATGCCCCCCACCAATCTTCTTCCCCGTCTTGAGATCCTGAAAAACACAAGTGGAAGGATAGAAGGTAACAAAACAGTTAAGAGCTTTGGTTATTTTACTAACAGACATAAGATTGAATGGAAACTTAGGGACATATAAAACAGATGATAAGGGCACATAAGCCATGTCAACATTACCAACACCACATATGGGGGATGAGGACCCATTGGCAAGTGTAACAGTTTGTGATGTGGAGGTTTCAGAAAGAGAAGAGAACACACCTGGAGTCCCGGTCATATGATCTGAGGCTCCAGAGTCAATAATCCAGGGAGAGGTTTTAGATGACATGCAAGCAATACCTGATTGGGCAAGTGTGGCAGTGGTATGCTGTGAAGTAGTTTGAAGGAACCGTTCATACTCATCACGCGGTACGCTCACCATCTCCCTCCCAGAGGTAGATGTAAATGTGGGAGGAGTTCGGTCTGCCGGTTTACTGTCACTAATATCAACCTCACCTGCTACAGTATGGTTAGCCCATTTAAGGGAGGGCCATGTAGATCATAACAGAAATTCACTGTGTGTCCCTCTCTACCACAATGAGTACATTTCCTTGTAGAGTTATTCTTCCCTCTGCCACGGCCTCCCCCTGAGTCACGACCACCCCGACTAATCATGGAACTGCCACGGCCTCCTCGGGGAGCATGACCTCCCCCTCTTGTACTATGTCCAACCCCTCTAGCTGTCACAAGTGTTGATCTATCAGACTGTGTGGAGTTCTCTGTCTGTCCCAAAGAAATTCTACAAAGCCTTGAGAATACTTCCTCAAGTGTAGGAAGAGTAGAGCCCCCCAATATTTGGGCTCTAATTGGTTCATATTCCGACTTCAGCCCCACTAAAAATCTTGTAACATCTAGTTGCTCCCTTTGCTGTTGCTGAACTTTAATATCTAGAGTAAGGGGGTGATAGACATTGAGTTCATTCCTTATATTCTTCATGCAGGCATAGTACTCTTCTAGTGTTTTGGTTCCTTGTTGTAAATCAAAATACTCTTGATAAAGCTGATACACTCTTGTTGTGTTATCTTGTCTAGAATATAGCTTCTTAGCATGCTCCCATATGTCCTTAGCCGTATCAAGGAACATGAAGTTGGCACTAATTTTGGGTTCCATACTATTCCACAGCCAAGTCATGATTTGAGCATCTTCTTGTTCCCAATCATCAAACCCTGGAGAGTCCTCCGGTGGCTTCTCATCTCTTACATGCTTTACTTTTTTCTTTGCCTTGAGAAACACTTCCACTAATTTAGCCCATGGAGCATAGTTCTCCCCATTCAGCTTAATTGAGGTCATTTGTACCCCTAGGTAGTCGGAGGAAATTACCACACTAGGTTTCTGATCATTGTAGCCATCTCCAATTGCTGCCATTGTACTCTTTCACAGTTGCCTCTAACCTTACTTCTCAACTACAAGTTGATTGATGTTGTTCACAGTTTGATACTTCAGCACCTATTGCAGCCCCTAAACACAACAGTTGGAGCACACACTTGTTCTTCTTCACACTATTGCTGACTTCACACACCTACGACCCACATAAGCATTACAAGCACCACAACACAACAGTAGGCCCTCTTACAACCACTCAATAAAAAAAATTGTGCATCACAAGCACCACAACACAGTCAAACTGCTACACCCAGTTCAGACTTGTTTAACACACTTAATAGGGCATTACACAACCACAAGAAGCTTGGCAAGGTCACTGCATTCCACCTTACACCACTCGGCCACCTACAGCAGCCCTAACACCACCCAACAAACTCACAGCAGCCCTACACCATTCGGCTACTGCACACACAGCCCTTCCTAGGGCAACAATGAACCTAGTTCTCTAGGTTCTAATCAGTACTAACTGATTCTTGAAGGGTTCCTACCCAGAAATACCAGCAACACAAAAGGACTAAATAACCAACCTTCCTTTGAGATTATCAGCCAACCATTCACTGCTGAAATCACCTTCCTTGATGAAGAAAACTGTGCGCAGCAGAGAGCAATGAGCTGTGATGTCTCAGACCTAAGGCGAACCAGCTCTCTCCATTAACTAACCAGAAACGAAGAAGGCGTCACGAACCCAGCTGAGATGCTTTACAAGCAGAAGCAGGTCAGAAACCTCGCTCTCATACCATGTTTTGGAGCAGCTACAGTAACCCGAACCAGTGAAGAAGGAAGAAGAAGATGAGGAAGAAGACAAGAGAAAGAGAGAACAGGAGGGTTTAGTCGAAACTGATTAGTCTCACATTCAGTCGACCCCCTAATGTTTATTAGGTTCTAATTACACTTACAAAGACTAAACTGCCCTCACTTAAGTGTGGGGCAGAGTACTTTAATAAAACAGCCACATAAGCAAAGTACTTAACTAACATGAGATTACTAAACTACCCCTATTCGGCTCACTCTAACATATACATTAAGGGTTTTCTTATATATCAAAATGTATTACTTCAGATGTGCATTAGTGTACTAGCACTACGTTATTTTTAACTTTTCTGTACTGCTTAGGGATTCTTCTTAGTATTGAATTTATTACTTCTTTGATCCATAGAGTTGCAACAAGTGAATATTCATGCAAATTTTTTTTGTGCTTTGCACATGCATAGGATGAAGAGGATGAAGATGAAGCTAATGAGGAAGAGGGAGGACTTAGCAAATCTGGAAAGGAACTAAAGAAGCTGCTTGGTAGAGCAGGTGGGCTGAACGATTCGGATGCTGAGGATGATGATGATGATGAAGATGTAAGTTCATGTGGTGCATAACTAAAACTATAAACTATAGCATACTGAAACATTTGTAGATCTTCTTGTAAGATGTAACCAAGCTACAATCATGATTCATTTACTTGTCTTAGCACTGTGCTGTAAGCACCCTCTTTTTAAGACTTTGATGCTGATGTATGGCCAACCTAAGGAGATTTATCAGAGTAATCATTTCAGTAAGCAGGCATGCTCAGTTTTATAATTTATTATGTTCTTTTCTTTGGCATTTTAGGTGGAAGATGAGTTTGGTCTGTCCCCTGTATTGGCTCCAAAGAAGAAGGATGCACCAAAAGAAGAACCTGCTGAGAGCAACCCCTCAAAACCATTATCTTCAGGGACTGCTCGAGGAACACCTTCTACATCCAAGTCAGCAAAGGCAAAGAGAAAATCTGGTGGGGATGATGGAAAAGTTGCTAATGGTGCACCTTCAAAAAAAGGGAAGTTTGAAAATGTATGTCATCATTTGTTTGCAATATATATATATATATATATATATGGATCTTAAAGAATGAATCTACTTGATTTTTCAGTTAACAGATAATGCTTCTGGTGTTGGATTTTCTTTTGGGTTATACATGATACCTTTTTTGCACCTCTCATTGTGCCCTTTCCTTCTGGTTCAGGAATCAAAATCCTCTCTGAAGGATGAGCCCATGTCCACTTCCAGATGTAGTGCACCCCAAAAAGCATTGGCATCATCTGGATCAACAGCACCAACTGGTCCTGTCACTGAAGATGAAATCAGGGCAGTACTGTTGGCAACAAGCCATTTAACAACACAGGATCTTGTTGCTAAATTTAAAGCAAGACTGAAATTAAAGGAGGTACTTTTTTACATGTTTATCTTGATGTTCATCTAGGGCTTGTTTTGATTCGCAAATATTATGTTTCTGAAATTAGAAAGGATAGGGTCAGATATGAAGTCATTTGAAGGAACCTAGGAGTAGCTCCAATAGGTGTGATTAAATAAGAGAAAGTAGACTAAGATGGTTTGGTCATGTTCATAGAATCCCATCTACAGCATCCATAAAAGAAGCAATCTGTTGCAAGTTGAAGGGACTAGAAGGGCTAGGGGACAGACCAAAAAGAACATGGGTTGAAGTAGTAAGAAATTATTTAAGAGCTCACAATTTATCAATGGATATGGCACTAAATAGAGTAGAAAATATTTGATAACCTGTTTTGATATAAAATCTGTAAAAGGAAGAAAAGAAAGAAGAGAAGAAAAGGTTTCTGCTAGAAAGAAAGAGAAGAGAGATAGAAGAGAATGGAGGAGAAGTCAAAAATCTAATCTGGCCGCCCCTTTCATTAGATTATATACTCATAAGTAAAGAGTGTACAAGTACAGGTATGCCCTTAGTAGGTCAGCTACTTGTAAGAAGCTGAAAAGTCACACTTAACTTAAACATAAACTAATGGGCCTAAGGCCCAACAACTACCTAACTAAGTTATGTAAAAAAAACAAATAAAATCGGCCCACAACTCAACACTCCTCAAGTTGGGAATAAATGTCACACATTCCCAACTAGTGTAGATCATGCTATAGCTTGTTTCTTGCAACACCTTTTGTAAGAACATCAGCAAACTGCAAGTCATATGCAACATATGGCAAGCAAACTTCTCCGGAGGTCACCCTTTCCCTTATAAAATGTCTGTCCACTTCGATGTGGCTTCATCCTATCATGCTGAACTGGGTTGTGGGCAATGTTAATTGCTGCTTGATTGTCACATTATAGCATCATAGATTCTTCTGCCTCAATCCCAATCTCCCCTAACAAGGAACAGATCCAGAGGAGCTTTGAAACACCATGTGCCATGGCTCTGTATTCAGCTTCTGCACTTGACCTTGCCACAACTATTGTTTCTTACTCTTCCATGAAACTAGATTACCTCCGACAAGAGTGCAAACTCCTGATGTAGATCTCCTGTCATCTAGACATCCTACCCAAACAGCAACTGTGTAAACCTCTAACTTCAACTGTCCATTGTCAGCAAACAATATGTCTCTACCCGGGTGTCCTTTCAAATAAGAAAGTATCCTGTCAATAGCCTCCCAATGCTGAACTCGTGGAGCATGCATGTATTGACTCACCATACTCACTGCATAAGAGATGTCTGGTCGTGTCATACATAAGTATAGCAATCACCCCACTAATCTCTGATACCCCCCAACATCCTTCACTAGTTCAACATCCATGTGAATCGTTGTGAGATTCATCAAAGTCTGATACCCCCCAACATCGCATAAGAGATGTCTAACATAGCTCAGCTAGAGATTCATCAAAGTCTTCATACCCAGAATGGCCGAATCGAACATTAAGAGCTTCGATGAAGTCAAGCCTGGTAAGTTGTGGATGAGATCTTCGGTACCACTGATACCAAAGATTTGCTTCACCATCCATGTGAATCGCTATGATTTGCAGCCTCTAGGAGGCAGGGACTTCATGGAATGGAATGCAAAATATTGTTCAGCCCTATTAATCCAGGGCACATGATCATCACCTGAGAAAATGGGGAAGTTGATCTTGATTTCTTGTCCAGGAAGATTTCCCGATGACTGTCGTTGCTGGATCCTTCCTATTTGCTTTCCTTGTTAGCCTTTGAGGAGGTTCTCTTGAACTGAGAAATGAAGGTTGCTAAGGCTTCTTTCATCTCTTTCAAATTCCCATCAATCCGGTGAAGGTGCTCTTCCATTTGGTCAACACGACTGTCTACGGCACTGGATCTGGTGGTGGGCATCCCAGAACCTGGCTCTGGTACCAGTAAATAGACTTCAATGAAAAGCTAAGGTTCTTTGAGGGAGCTCTTCCTCCAGAAATGGATACAAGGGAAGAGAAGGAGATGAAAAGAAGATGAAGATGAAGAGAATTCAGTATGTTTCTTATTGCTCTTTTTGGCTCTCGGTAGATATTTATACCTCTACATCATAGTTTTTAAGGCGCCAAGGTGAGGCTAGGCGACAGGGGGCCTAGGCGATGGATTTTTTTTAAGTAAAACCATATATCCTAGGGTAGTTCCCTAGGTTCCATAACCATCTTTTCTTAATAATTATCCATAATTTTCATAAGAGAAGTATAAATTTCATGTTTTAAGTTTAGAAAATCAACATTTTATGAGAAGAGAAGGAACAAAGGAAAGAAAATTAAAAAAATATAGGGGCTGAACCCCTACTTTTGTTATAGGAAAAGAAGAAAAGAAAAGGTGGAAGAAGAAGAAGAAGAAGATCTGTAAGAAGAATGTTTCTACTGTTGCTACAGTAGTCCGAACCAGTAAGGAGAAGAAGAAGAAGAAAAGAAGAAGAAGAAAGAACTGTCGACTGGATAGCTAAACCCTATCAGTCGACCTCTTAATAGTGATTAGGCTCTAATTAAATGTACAAGGACTAAACTGCCCCTGCTTAAGTATGGGACCGAGAACCTCTAATAAGACTGCCACATAAGCTCATAACTTAACCAAGGTGAGTTGACTAATCTACCCTTATTTGGCTAACTCTAACACTCCCCCTCAAGCTGGAGAATATATGTCATATAATCCCAGCTTGTTACATATATAGTTCACTCTCCCTGAGTTTAAGGCTTTTGTAAACAAATCTGCCCACTGATCACCTGAGCTTACATGTTCTGTGCTTATCTCTCCAGTAAGAACCTTCTCCCTCACAAAGTGGCAATTAATCTCTATGTGCTTTGTTCTCTCATGAAAAACAGGGTTGGATGAGATATGGAGCGCAGCTTGATTGTCACAATACAACTTCATAGGTTTATCCATGTGGAACCCGATTTCTTGTAGGAGATTCCTCAACCACACTAATTCACATGTAGTGTGTGCCATGGCTCTGTACTCAGTTTCAACACTGTTTCTAGCCACAACCGTCTGCTTTTTACTCTTCCACGTCACAAGATTTCCTCCAAGAAATGTGCAGTAACATGTAGTAGATCTTCTATTAGACACAGAGCCCGCCCAATCTGCATCCGTGCACCCAACTACTTCAAGTTTTCCTCCTGGTTTATACAATAGCCCACGGCCCGGAGCTCCCTTCAAATCTCTTACAATTCTAAGAACTGCATCCCAGTGAGATATACGAGGGTTCTGCATAAATTGGCTCACCACACTGACTGCAAAGGAGATGTCTGGTCTCGTGATAGTCAAATAGTTCAGCTTCCCCACTAGTCGTCTATACCTTATAGGATCATCAAATATTTCCCCTGTATCACTGCTCAACTTAACATTTGGTTCCATAGGAGTCTCAGCCGATTTTGCACCTAACAGTCCTGTTTCGTCCAATAGATCGAGAACATATTTTCTTTGGCACAGGTTTACACCTTGTCTTGATCTGGCAACTTCTATACCCAAGAAATACTTCAATGTTCCAAGGTCTTTTGATTGAAAATGATTTTGCAGAAAGACCTTGAGTTTGTCGATCCCCAATTTGTCACTGCCAGTTATGACAATATCATCCACATAGACCACTAATAAAATCTTTCCAGCTTCTGAGTCATAGCTGAACACTGAGTGATCAACCCAACATTGTTTCATTCCAAAATTCTTCACCACTTCACTAAACTTCCCGAACCAAGCACAAGGCGATTGTTTCAACTCATAAATTGCCTTTTTCAGTCTGCACACCTTACCAGCCTCCCCCTGAGCAACAAACCCAGGTGGTTGCTTCATATTGCCAGGGAAATTAACACACGGACAAAGCTAATCTTAGCCACTGGAGAGAAGGTCTCCATATAGTCCACTCCATACAACTGTGAATACCCTTTAGCAACAAGTCTGGCTTTCAGACGCTCCACACTACCATCTGGCAAGTATTTAACAGTATACACCCATTTACAACCCACAACATGCTTACCAGGAGGAAGAGTAGTGAGCTCCCACGTGTGAGTATGCTGAAGAGTAGAGAGTTCCTCCTCCATTGCCTGCCTCCACCCAGGTGAACTAAGAGCCTCTTGGACATTGTTAGGTATGGAAATAGATGACAATAGTGAAACAAACTGGCGATGTGAGGCGGAAAGGCGAGATACTGAAACAAAATTGGAAATGGGATGGAGAGTAGAACTACGTTTACCTTTCCGTAAGGCAATGGGTAGGTGAAGTCTTGAGGGTTCAGCAACAGGAGCAATGACAGGATCCGCGGACAAGGTAGAAGCTGGAGGAGGGGCTGGTGTCGTTCGACGTGTATACACTTGCCGAATTGGTGGTCGTTCAGTAAGGCTCTGCACTGGATGAGGTGATGAGTCAACTCCAACAAGAACACCCGGAACGGGATCACTGACCGGAAGAGGAAGAGGAAGTAAAGGTGGAGACGAAGATGCTTCAGTTCCCGAGAAGAAGGGAATAGACTCAAAAAAGGTGACATCAGGACAGACATGGCACTTCTGAGTAATGGGATTGTAACACTTGTACCCTTTTTGAGTCCGAGAGTAGCCAAGAAAGACACACTTAATGGAGTGTGCATCCAACTTGTCTATTCCAGGACTCAGATTGTGAACAAAGCACATACAGCCAAAGATACAAGGTGTTAATGGAAAGGGAGACAAGGTGGGAAACAAGATAGAGAAGGGAGACCGACCATGAAGAATAAAGGAGGGCATCCGATTAATGAGGAAGCATGCAGTAAGTACAGCATCACTCCAAAACCGTTTAGGAACACTTATATGATGAAGAATAGACCGAGCTGTTTCAAGGAGATGACGGTTCTTCCGTTCAGCCACCCCATTTTGTTGAGGAGTGGATGCACATGAAGTTTGATGAATGATACCATGCTGTTCTAAATACTGTTGAAAGGAAGTTAGAAAATATTCACGACCATTATCTGAACGAAGAACTTTGATTGGAACACCAAATTGTGTATGTCTTTCAGCATGGAATTTTTGAAAAATGGAAAATAATTCACTCCTTTCTTTCATTAAATAAATTCATGTCATTCTTGAACAATCATCAATAAAAGTGACAAAATACTTGTAACCATTATAAGACTCTATTTTGATCGGGCCCCAAACATCTGAATGAACCAAAGCAAAAGGACTCAACATACGACTTTCAACTCTAGGACTGAAGGAAACACGACGATGTTTCCCAAACTGACACGACTCACACTGTAACACTGGCAAATGACTCAAAGACGGAACTAATATCTTGAGTGCCTTGAGAGAAGGATGTCCCAGTCGACAATGCCACTGTAGAGGAGTGAGTGAAGTCTGAAGTGCAACTGACGATCCACCACCGTCCAGATAATACAATCCACCAGCTTCATGCCCCCCACCAATTTTCTTCCCCGTCCTGAGATCCTGAAAAACACAAGAGGAAGGGAAAAAAGTAACAGAACAGTAGTCTTAGTTAATTTACTAACAGATATAAGATTGAATGGAAACTTAGGGACATATAGAACAGATGATAAAGAAAGAGAAGCCATGTCAACATTGCCAACACCACAGATGGGAGAGGAGGAACCATTGGCAAGGGTAACAGTTTGAGATGTGGAAGTTTCAGAGAGAAAGGAGAACACACCTGGAGTCCCGGTCATGTGATCAGAGGCTCCAGAGTCAATAATCCAAGGAGAGGTTTTAGATGACAGGCAAGCTATACCTGAGTGGGCAAGAGTAGCAGTAGTGTGCTGTGAAGTGGACTGAAGGAACCGCTCATACTCATCACGCGATACACTTACCATCTCCCTTCCGGAAACAGATGTAGATGTGGAAGGAGTTAGGTCTGCCTGTTGATTATCACTGACACCAACCCCACCAGCAACAGCATGATTGGCCCATTTAGAGGGAGGGCGGCCATGAAGATCATAACAGAAATTTACGGAATGTCCTTCCCTGCCACAGTGGGTACACTTCCTTGTAGAGCTGCCTTTTTCTTTGCCACGGCCTCCCCCTGAGTCACGACCACCACCATGGCCAAATATGGAACCACCACGACCTCCTCGGGAGGCATGTCCTCCCCCTTTCGTACCACGTCCACCTCCTCTGGCTATCACAAAAGCTGATCTATCAGACTGTGTGGGATTCTGTCTGTCCCAAAGAAATCCTGCGAAGCCGAGCAAACACTTCCTCAAGTGTAGGAAGGGTAGAGCCCCCCAATATTTGGGCCCTAACTGGTTCATACTCTGATTTCAACCCCACTAAGTACGTTGTGACATCTAGTTGTTCCCTCTGTTGTTGCTGAACCTTAACATCTGGAGTGAGAGGATGATAGACATTGAGTTCATTTCTGAGGTTCTTCATACTGGCATAGTACTCTTCTAGGGTTTTATTTCCTCGTTGCAGACCAAAGTATTCCTGATAGAGCTGATATACCCTTGTAGTATTATCTTGCCCAGAATACAGCTTCTTGGCATGTTCCCATATGTCCTTAGCTGTATCTAAGAACATGAAGTTGGCACTTATTTTGGGTTCCATACTGTTCCATAGCCATGTCATGATTTGAGCATCCTCTTGTTCCCAATCATCAAACCCTGGAGAGTCAGCCGGTGGTTTATCTTCTTTCACATGCTTCACTTTTCTCTTTGCCTTGAGAAAAACTTCCACCGACTTAGCCCATGGAACATAGTTCTCACCATACAGTTTAATTGAGGTCATCTGTACACCTAGATAGTCAGAGGAAACCACCACACTAGGTTTCTGTTCACTACAGCCATCTCCCATTGCTGCCATGATACTCTCTTCAATGCTGCCTCTAATCTGAATTCCCAATCACCAACTAAGTGCTGCTGTCAAGAGTTTGATGTTCTAGAACCTACAGCAGTCCCTAAACACAATGATAGATACACACGCCTTTGTTCTTATCCACACCACTACTGATTTCACAAAAAAACACAGACTACACCGACATTAATTCAGCACTTACTAACCACATGCAAGCTCTCTTACAACTACTCAACAGAGTTTGTGCATCACAAGCACCACCACACAGCCATAGCTGTCACACACAATACAGACCTGCTTTAACGCTTTTAAGAGGGCACCACAAGACCAACAAAAACTCAACTAGTACCATTGCATTACACCTTGCACCATTCGGCCACCTACAGTAGCAGCCCTTACACCATTTGGTCACTGTAAACACAGCCTGTTCTTGGAATTTTTCCAAGAACCAAGGCAACAACCAACCTAGTTCTCTAGGTTCTGATCAGTCCTCTCAAGTTCTTGAATATTTTCAACCCAGAAATACCAACAGCACATAGAGGAGAGATAACCAACCTTCGTTTGAGAGCTTCAGCCAACCATTCACTGCTGAAGTTGTTTTCTTAGGAAAGGAGGTTCTGTGCACCAGAAAAAAGAAGAGCTGTGATGTTTCAGGCCTAGGACGAACCACTTTTCTCCATTGACAGCCCAGAGAAGAAAAGGAGAGAACTGAAGCACGAACTGAAGTTGTCACGCTCTGATACCATGTTTCTACTGTTGCTACAGTAGTCCGAACCAGTAAGGAGAAGAAGAAAGAGAAGGAGAAGAAGAAGAAGATGAAAGAACTGTCGACTGGATAGCTAACCCTATCAGTCGACCTTTTAATAGTGATTAGGCTCTAATTAAATGTACAAGGACTAAACTGCCCCTGCTTAAGTATGGGACAGAGAACCTCTAATAAGACTGCCACATAAGCTCATAACTTAACCAAGGTGAGTTGACTAATCTACCCTTATTCGGCTAACTCTAACAAAGAAAATGTGTTGATTAGACAAAATTTTAAGTTCCCTTGCTTATTGGTTCAGGTTCTAAAATCTTTGAGGATTCAATCAAGGATCAAAACTTCGATACGATATGCCCCATATCGGGTGTATTGTATTGTATCTTTCACGCCCCAATGCACATGTTTACAGGTGTTTTCGGGAACCCATTTTTTAAAATAATATATATATATATATATATATATATTTAAAAATGAAATTGAAAACCAAAGAAAAAAAAGGGGGAGTATCATTATAAGTACTGATACACCTCTGCCGATACACAGAGGTGTATTGATACTTTGAACCATGGGTTCAATACAGCAGTTAGCAATGTTTATGTTGATTAAACCCTAACAAATAAGAAAATAATAAAAAGAAATTAGTACATGAACACATAAAATGGGTATTCTAGTTTAATAATGCCTATTTTATAATTATAATGTCAAAAAATAAAAAATATGAAAGTATTTTATAACTTAGTGAACAAAACTACTTGACAACTATGCTCTGCATATCATGTTTAACATACCAATTCACCAGCACATGGGGGTGTTGAGTTAGTTAGGATGACATGTCCTCCTGGAGTATACAAACTTGATAGGAGGTGTTACATGAGATATCTTCAGTGGTTTGCTTGGCTGTGTGACCTGGGCCTGAGATGGCTTAGTTAGGGGCCCTAATTCATACTTGGACCACATGGGTATGAGCCAATTGGCTTATCCCAAAACTATGCTAACACATTGCTCTCCACAATGGGAGACCTTCCACTCAATTGCTCTTATTGAGCATTGTGACTAGTTCCCCACCAAGGCTCCCAAGACCCCTATTTATAGAGTTGAGAGGGCCAAAACTTCCGAAAGAAGAGGATTTGAACCTAGAAATGGCTATGTCGAGGTTCAAGAAAAAATCTTTAATTTAGTTAACACGAAATAGTTAGGAATAAGGATGAGTTAAGTTCCTTGTCCTACTTGTTGAGCATGGTCTAAACCGTCTGTGGGTTTATTCCTTTGTTCTAATTGGACTCGGATATTCATCTATACATGCCTCAATACTGTATAATGTTATGACTGATTACATATTGTGGATATCTTGTCTTATTGTAGAATTCGTTCATGCTTCTCGGCCTGAACTAAAACATAAAGGCAAAAAAAAAAAAAACACCAATAGAATATGTGTTCCAAACAATCTGGTTGGCAGTATGTTTGATCTAACTTGTGAGGATTAATTGTTGCAGGACAAGTCAGCTTTCGCAGCAATTGTGAGGAGAATCTCTAAGATACAAAAGAGCAACGGATCCAATTGGATTGTGTTGAGAGATAAATGATGTCTGGGTCTTAAATTCAAGCTTTTCTTTTCCCAAATCTGGTTTTTCACTTTTTCTTGAGGTAACAATTTCGTGCATTACAATCTAGACCCTGCCACATACTTTCTCCTTGTGAGAAAAAAGAAAAATATTGTAGGGCTTCTTGTTCTGAAATCTGAACAATGGTGAGGTTAGTTTTCTGTAACGTACCAGTAACCTGAAAATTCATGTCATTTAATTTTTCTTTTACGTTTTTTGCCTGTCTACTACGCACTGTAAATCTATAATTGACACCACTTTGCGAACAAGCTCCTAGACTCACACAGAAATAGTCCATAATGTGCTCACAGAAATAGTCCGTAGAGTTTGTACTGTACCCATTTTCCAACCCCCTCTTAGGGCTGCCTCGATTCGAATCTGAATTCAATCCGTTAAGAACCATATTTTGGATATCTCCTTTGATTTTAACAAATCTGATTAAATTAGAAAAGTAGATCAATTCTTTAATTATGAAATATTATATATTATATTATTTAGATTATATCACCAATTTTTTTATTATAATCCAAATCGAATCAATTAAAAAATTAGATACTCGAATTCCAATCATAGTTTTGAAAATTCGGTTGATTCTTTTTGGATTTGGATCGATCGGATTTCTTATTGAATCGGATTGGATATACCCTTTCCCTTTATTTGCAGCCCTATCTCCAACTCCAAGACTCCTACCACATGATGAGCCTGGGCTATACTGATATCGATCTCCAGGCACGGCTCTAAGAAGGAAAATAAACAAAGATAATTTTGTTGGAAGGTAAATCTCTCATACCCATTTGATTGTGGTTGGATACATATATAGAGCTCAGGCTGATGCGTCTGTAACAAACTCTACAATTCTGTTACTCTAGACCACCTTAGCCTCTGCATGTCAATGTGCCTTACATATACCCGCCTTCATTCAATGTATACTATGTAAATAACCGGAACTATCACCATAAAATGCACGATAAACCCTCAACCCTCCAGGCTTCAGCCATAGAAGTTGGTTCAATCCTACGTACTATTGCTTTCTTTCTCACATAGTTTTCTCATTCAGTTGGGACTAATGGCGTAGAGGAATATGACCCATGCGAGGTTTGAAAAAATAAAAAAGAATATGAAGAGGAAGATAACAAGTCAATAATTCATTTAAGATGAAAACATGATGGAGATGGAACTTTCTTTTTATGTTATAAGTGCGATTTGACAGGAAAACAGAAGATTTCTTTTACTTTTGGGTAAGAATATTTGGTTGTTGTGAGTTGACGTATGATATTTCCGATGTATAGTGCAAGTGACCAGCAATGTACTGTGATTAGCACATCCGGACTCTTTTTTTGGTTTCATGACACAAAGGAGGTAGTCCATCTCCAATCCGGGGTTAAACAAAACTGAGGAAATAGGACTCATGTGGCCGGCTCCATATGGTAGGGATAGGGTTTGGATCAAGGTTTAAAGTTTCGATACTGGCTGATACACCGGTAGGGCGTATTGGCCAGTATCGGCCCTTTTTTTTTTCAATTTTAGTTTAAAGGGGCCAATTTAAGTCCGATTACTCTCTGAACCAGGCCCTAACCTGATACAACCCCTGTAGGGGCGTATCGGGAAGGGTCCAATACAATATGTATCGACTGATATGGGCTGATACGGGCTAATACGTAACGATTTTTTTATCTTTGGTTTGGATGATTGATAACTATTTATATGATCCAGTTGCTTTAGCCTTCACGTAGTCCTATAACCATCCAAATGATCATCATTTCTTTATAGGCTACATGATGCGTCTAGTATTCACTTCTAAACTTTTGGTAAAATTCAAGGGATTTCATTGATAATGACGGAGAAGATTAAAGGTAGAGGCTCCGGCAAGCCCACAGGTGAGGAAACCAGATTGCTTGAGGACCTTACTCGCAAATAGGCGAGGCAGATTATTAGCTTCATTCATTGCTTCAAAGACGGACAGAAGTAACATTTGGATCTCTGATTTTGGACAGAGGAGAGCACATGATTGTTCTAGTGAGCACTCTGGTTTTGGTTGGTGCCATTTCCAAGCTACCATCCCCATCGATCAAACTCGGTGGCTCTTCCTCATCGCTCCTACATTTTTGGGAAGAGGACAAGATCCATTTACAGAACAGAGGATGTGGATATAGAATTACAGTGTAACTCTGTCCCAGATTTTGAAGTGGAAGGCTTTCCTGGATTATCTCATCTAATTAATCCCATGAATTTGGATTCGTTAACAAGAATGCCATAACTATAACCCATAGTCATATAAATTGAAACTTGAAACATGATTCAAACTCTTGAGAGAACTGAAAAAGTAAATCAAATAAACTTAACCGGCGTTCTTATAACCAACAATCCACACACCCATAATCATACTGATCAGTTAAGCTGAAATGAGAGATCATCATCGTAGGTTTAAGTAACAGCATCCTAAAACTGAGAGAAGCAAAGCAAGAGCAAACCAACCCACAAGCTAGAAGGGAGTCCACGCGTGGAAGCAGATGGGGTGGGTCCAGTGGCCACGGCATCATCTGTAGAAACGATCATCATCGCCTCCTCTTTTGTTTTAGGCTGTGGCAACACCTCGACGTTAAACTTGAGACCCTTCTTGCAGCTCTCCGGCCTGCCACTGGTGAAGTAGTGGGTGCCTTCTGCGTCAAAGGAGATGCTATCCAAGCCATCAGTGTACATCCTGATTGGATTACTGGTATCGCATGAATCGAATTCCTCTTTGCTTTTCAACTCTGCAATGCTTTCCTGCGCAACAGAATAGGCAAACCCTGCCAAATGCCACCCAACGCCCCCCCCCCCCCAAAAAAAAAAAGTAACATCGTACGATCAGATTATAAGACTAGGATAGGAAATGTGCTGGGGCCCGAGCAAACCACCCCAGACATCACCACCGCCTGATTCTTGTGCACAGTGCAACTTGTTTTACTCTCCGGTAGTCGGTTAATATATCTCAGGTGTGAGGGATGGTGTCTCACAGCCCAACTTGGCAGGTCAAGGGAAAGATGAAGTAATATTTCTGATAATTAAGTGAGAAGCAGCAATTAATCTGGATTACTTCCGAGATGAGAGTTCTCTCGTAAGACCCAGATAAAAGAAAGGAAAAAAGAGTATATAAACGATCCGGTGGATCAGAGAGAGAGAGCTTACAGATTTTGTCGCCGACCCTGAAAATCCTACCGGACGACCAGGCTCCGATATTGGAAGATGGATCCCACCCATGATCGTCTCCAACCACATGATGAACTTGAGCTGCTATCCTTTTCTCCCCAACAATCACCGATATAATAATCATGAGAAGCATCAACATAAAGGAACTACGCATAACTTCAGCCATTGAAACAGAGATTCGATGGTTAATCTCCTCCCTCAGTGTAAGCTTCAGAAAAAGGCGAGAGAGAGAGAGAGAGAGAGGGGAACTGATCGTACGTGTTGTTTAAGGAGCTCCTTTTCATCACACTTCCCTTTCCTGCTACTTAAGGAAGCCAAGGACTGAAGAGTGTGTATTCTCTCCGGTGTTAGCCTTAGTTTATATACCAAAGGAAACTTAATGACAGAAGTTTCTTCACCAAGGCACCAACCAGTCAGTCTCTATTGGGAATGGCTGAATGGGGAGTAAAGAGTAACAACGCCAAGTAGTGTAGAGTAGGCATTGTCAGTGACAAGTAACAACCCTCATCTGCCATTGATATTTCATATTCCATACCCACACAATTGAGAGGTAACTTCAACACTTCCAGTTCCATGAAATCACACCTAAAGCTCCATCTTGCAAAATTGTTGCCTGAGTCATCCCTTGCAACAAGGAGGAAGCAATTCAATCCAGTACAATTCCAACCTTTTTATTAACGTCTGATTGGGATCTTATCTTCTCAACACCCCCTCCCTCCTCAGTGTCATCATATGTCCGGCCCACAGCCCACTTAACACCAAAGATTTCACACTCACGTAGGTGGGCCCACATTAACTGAAGGACCCACAAGCACAAGGAAAATGTAAGAAGAGGGTGGCAAAAGTGGAAGGTTCCAAGAGGGAGACAAAGGGCAGACCAATCCGAATGGGATGATGCCCCACCCGCTAGTAGCGCCATTTGCCAGGGGATTTCCCTCCTCTTAGTTTTTTGGTTTCAACTTGAAACACTTTTGAAGGGGACGGCTCAACTTCACTTGGGAAACAGAAGAGGGAAGGGATAAAATGCTTTACTTCCCAAAGGTTTTGTTTTGGCTCGTCCTTCTTGCTTCTTAGGGCTGTCGTCCTTCAGAGTTTGGATTGCCAGGGAACGGATTCATAGAACCCTCTCTCTCTCTCTCTCTCTCTCAAGGTTAGTCACAGGGCAGAAAGGGGCCGGGTTGGGTTAATACATATATCCGAAAAAACATTTTTGAGAGAATCATCTTAAGATTGTCACGTAACAAAAACGGGTCAGATCAACCTGTATACTAAAAAATGCAAAAAGTAGTAAAGAATACCAAAATATTACAGAAAATTCAGATAAATACAAAAAAAAAACAAAAATTACGAAATTGTGGAAAATACCAGAAAATTACTAAAAATGTAGAACTTTTGCAAAAAAAAAACACCAAAAAATGTAGAAAATGTAAAAAAATACCAGAAATTTGCAGAAAGTGCAGAAAATACTAGAAAATGTAGAAAATAGCAGAAAATTGCATAAAATGAAAAAAATGCAGAACTTTTCATAAAAGTACTTACTTTTGTAAAAATACTTTTATAAAAGTGCTTTTATGCTTTCATAAAAGTGTTTGTGTAAAAGTGCTTTTATGGTTTCATAAAAGTATTTTCGTAAAAGTACTTTTTGTAAAACTGTTCATAAAAGTACTTTTCAAAAAAGTAATTTCGTGTAAAAGTACATTTGTAAAACTACTTTTGTGTAATATAAAATTACTTTTGTAAAAGTTCTTTCGTATAAAATTGCATGTGAACACGAAAGTTAATAAAATCTATTTTATTTCACTTTTAATCACAAAATAAAATGTGGTATGGTGGTTTGGATTTGTAATGAGATGTGGACATGTAAAGAGGCCTGAGTTCGAGTCATGTTAACTGTTGTTTTATTTGAGAGTTGGCGACTATAGATAGGGCTTAACTTTGATCCAACCCATCTTGACCCGCGCAACCCAACCCATCCTCACCCTAATAGGTTACTCGACCTATATTGACTCTTAAATAAAATGGGTGGGTTGGGCAGGTCAAATGGGTTGGGGTCAAGATTGCTAGCCATACCTACCAAGGCAATCTCCATTCCCAACCCAATGGGGTCGGAGAAGATGGGTACCCAACAATGACAGCGAAAATTGCCATCCCTAATCCAAATTTGATCCATTTATAATTGGAGCAAATATGGATCCACCCCCACTAGCCCAATAAAATTCAATTCAATTTGATTTAAATGTATATATTCATATATATTGAAAATTTATATTGTATCTATTTGCAAAGGTGGTTTGAGTGTTGTGTTTTTACTTAAATTGTTATGGTTCAAGTTTCCTAAATATTATTTTTAACTCATTTTATTCATGAAATACAATATTAAAGTCATTTTTGGTTCATTTTATTAATAATATATGATCATTTTTTTGTTTCTCTTGTTAACACAATTTAATAGTCATTCGCAATTTGAATTAGATTCAAATCTAATGGATATGATCCAATTTAGAGTCAAATTGATCGGGGTCAAGATTGCCAGTCATACCCGCCAATGCAATATCCATCTCCAACCCAATGGAGTCGGAGAAGCTGGGTACTCAACAATGACAAGGAAAATTGCCATCTCTAATCCGAATTTGATCCATTTATAATTGGAGCAAATACGGATCCACCCCCACCAGCCCAATAAAATTCAATTCGATTTGATTTAAATGTATATATTCATATATATTGAAAATTTATATTGTATCTATTTGCAAGGGTGGTTTGAGTGTTGTGTTTTTACTTAAATTGTTATGGTTCAAGTTTCCTAAATATTATTTTTAACTCATTTTATTCATGAAATACAATATTAAAGTCATTTTTGGTTCATTTTATTAATAATATGTGATCATTTTTTGTTTCACTTGTTAACACAATTTAATAGTCATTTGCAATCTGAATTAGATTGAAATCTGATGGATATGATCCAATTTAGAGTTCGAATCACCTGTCAATAAAATGTGTTCCAACACCCTCCCAACATGATCCGACACCACACATTTCATACATGGTGGATCCCAAGGCATTAGACCTTTTCCTACAATTTCAGAAAAGAAAAAACAAAAAAAAAAGAAAGAAAAAGAAACGAACAAGCAAACAAAGAGAAATGCCGGAATCTCAAGGGCATCAGACCATCTCAGAATTAAGCCCTTTAGGACCACTCTAGCACTACTACCCAAAAAGAAGAGGACCCTATTGCTAGTAAAGATATGTTGCACTTTTTTCCTGCACTTTCAGCCTCACATTGTAGGAGTGTGAATACCTATGCATACGACAACACGCATGTAATGATGAAGTTCTGAACTTGTGATAGACTGAAAGTGTAGAAGTGCAGCAGATCCGGACTCCACTCTAGAAATGCCGGAATGAACACATACATGGGTGATGTGGCCAGATGAAGCCCAACTAAAATGTAATGATGCAACTCAGTGCATGCAGTTGGTTTGGGTTAAGATCAACTCTTAACCTAACTCGGTGTGTTAAAAGTTAGAACCAGGGTAGGAAATGGATGGCATGGATGTTGAAAACCAACCCATCTACCAACCATCCACACCCATTAATAATAGTACATCATGTTAGGCTCAAAGTATTGATACGTGCCAAATGCATTAAATAAACTTTTCTAGACTTTCAGTTTGGTTGGATGGGTGTTGAAAACCAACCTATCTACCGAGTCAGGATCTGCTCCTCGCACCTACCGGTCCTCACACCTACCTTGCATGTACCAGTTGCATGTGCGGAATATCTCCCATACTTCTCCAACATATTACCGCTGTGTATTGAGAATATCTCCTGATGATAATATCAGAATTGATGATATCATCATTGGGAGATGTTCCCAATATACAGAGGGGATGTGCTGTGAGATGTTGTGGGGCGCAAATCTGAACTCAGGAGATCTAAACACAAAAAGCAATCCAGATCTCCTGCCCACTAGAATCCCACCTACAGGACACTATAGCTGTACATTGGAAATATCTCCCCATGAATGGTATAACATGCAATTATGTGAGATGTTTTCAATGTGTGGCTATAGTGATGTATGAATAAGAGATCTGAACACCTAAAAGAAATCCTTCATTTAGTGCATTTAAAAACTGTTGCATATCCTATGTAGATTTGTTCATGAGTCAGGAGTCCAGGCTCAATTTTACACTGTTTTGGGCTTAAGCTTTGGATCAGGCCCATTAGAATTTTGGCAAAAGTCAAGCCTGAACCCGGCCATGAACAGGTTTAATCGTATGATAGGCAACGATGCATTGTGATATTTGAATATTTGTTGCAACCCAATATAACTAATCCACCGTAGCATTTAAAATTTAACCTAAATAAAAGTATCTTTATGAAAAAATAAATAAAAAAAAGTTGAACAGATACTCAATCAACCCAAGTTGCACCCATGGTTTAAAGTATTGATACGTATCAACGTAACCGAGATGAGGCATCAGTGTTAGACGTACATGACACAGACACAGGTAATAAACTCAACTTTCCAATATAGAAAACAAATAATAATTAATCTGTTTTTGAATACCAGTATATGACAATCGGTTCACTAATTAAATTCTAACTCAACGATATATACATTTATAAATCAATGATGTTCCACCAAATGATGTATAAAACTTTGCTGTAGTCTGATATATAGCTATTTACTTAAAGTTAATGTGGTTTCAGGTTGTATGTATGTATGTATATATGAATATGCACAAATCCAACGGTCAGCTGGATCCATACATTAAAAAGGTGGAGTGGAACATCTTCATGAAATAACATGGAAAAACATAATTACAGTACTACTCTGCGTGTTGGGACACAATTCTAGCTGTTGGGTTGTAACATCAAACTTTTTATCAAGGTTAAAAAGGAGATATGGTCCACCATGAATAATATGCATGCATCCACCGCAGTTTCACGTGAACTGGTGACCCTCACGCGGGATTAATTGAAGTTGAACAGAAAAAATGCCGAGGAAGAAAGGGATGGTGAGGGAGAAAGAAGACAACAAGATCCCGGGTCTCCAGCAGAGAAAGAAAAGAAAGTGTCGCAGACACAGGCAGCATTATTTGTAATAATCGATGGATGCTTCACTGCTCCAACAGTAACTGCAGTTAATAAAAGAGTAGTCTGGTACAATACCCAATTGAAGATTCTTACAAACTTGGAATTTTGGGGTGATGGGTTTGAATTGAAGTATTCATCAAACCTAATTTTGGAAGAATTCTTTAGTTTAATTTGTATAGAGCTGGTCATCAATCACTATTCGTCTTTTAATGGAATTAAAGCTTATCTAAAAGAATGGGTTGAATTTTATTAGCACATTAAGATCTTGTACAAGGCTGTATATATACAAGAATAATAATGAATGAATTGGAAACAATTACAACAATACAAATAATAAATTAAGGCAAGAGCTTTATTAGGAAACTTCTTAAGAGGAGAGTTTCCTTTTTGCTTTGATTGGTCTCTATATGGTAGGGATTATCTGAATAGTAGCTAGTCCATTTTTAGCAGGAAGACTAGTGCTCTCTTTGGTAGCAAATCTAGAGCACTCTTTGGTAGGAGGAAGCCTAGGGCTGGTCGACTCCTCAATATGCCCCCTCAAGTGAAAATGGGCAGGAAGCATATGAAGCTTAGACCTAAGTTGTTCGAACCGGTACGACGACAAAGGCTTAGTGAAAATATCTGCAATCTGGTTTTCAGTAGGAAGGAACCGCACCACCAAGGACTTTTTAAGAATAAGATCACGAAGAAAGTGAAAATCGACCTCAATGTGTTTAGTGCGAGCACGAAAAATGGGATGAGCAGCAAGGTACATGGCCCCAATATTATTGAAGTAGAGAACCGGTGGCGATTGGGAGTTGACACCCAGACCGTAGAGAAGAGAGTTCAGCCACAATAGTTTCATAGTAGCATTAGCTGGAGCTCGAAATTCAGCCTCTGTGCTAAACCGAGCTATTGTAGGCTGCTTCTTTGTGCTCCACGAAATTAAATGAGAACCAAGAAAAATACCATATCTACCAGTAGAACGTCTGTCATTAGGACAACCAGCCCAATCTACGTCAGAGTATGCTGTTAAGGTGTCTGATGAGTGTGCCAAGAAAAACAAACCGGAGTTAATGGTTCCTTTGAGATACCTCAGAATCCTTTTTACTGCACCCCAGTGTTCATCAGTAGAAGCTTGTAAAAATTGACAAACTTTATTCACTGCAAAGGCAACATCTGGCCTTGTTAGAGTGACATACTAAAGAGCACGTACAATGCTCTAGTACTGAGTGGGATCAGAGATCGGTTAACCATTAAACCGAGAGATCCGGGATGAGGTGTCCATTGGACTAGAAACGGGTTTGTCGATAGCAAGTTTAGTCTTCAACAGAAATATACTTACATTGAGAAAGAAACAATCCAGTTGCATCACGATGAGATTCAATACCAAGAAAGTAGTGCAACGACCCTAAGTCATTCAAAGCAAAGGTCTGAGATAAATTGCTGATAAGCTGAGAAACATGAGTAGAGGAGGATCCAATAATAATAATATCATCAATTTAAACAATGATGTAAATGGTAAATGAACAGAGAGTGGTCACATTGGGAACCCCAAAAACCGAGATCATATAAACAGTTGCTCAACCGGGAAAACCAAGCTCGAGGAGCCTGTTTGAGCCCATAGAGGGCCTTATGAAGTTTCTAGACATGATGGGGATAATTGTTGTCCTCAAAGCCTTTCGGTTGACACATAAAAATAATCTCAGTAATAAATCCATTAAGAAAGGCATTATGAACATCCAACTAGTGAATGTCCCAACCACGAGAAACTACAAGAGCAAGAACAGTGCGCACAGTAGTAGGTTTGACCACAGGACTGAAAGTCCTAGTAAAGTCTACGCCCAAAACCTGAGTGAAGCCTTCAGCAACAAGAAAGGCTTTGTAACGATCAATGAAACTGTCGTGGTACCGTTTGATTTTGAAAACCCACTTGGAGCCAACCACATTCATAGAAGCATCATAGGGAACCAGTTCCCAAGTACCATTCTGAAGAAAGGCATGAAATTCAGCAACCATGGTAGCCCGCCAATGAGGAGACTTGGAAGCCTATCCATAAGAGGAGGGCTCCTTCTCATGAGTATGAACATCATGCAGTAAAGCAATTGGGAGAGGATGGAAAGTAGCAGTTAACACCTGAGTCGACCTAGACATCATAGACCTTGTCATCATTGTATGAGTGCGCGCCGGAAGATCTACAATAAGAGTTGTGTCCAACAGTTCCTGAATGGGGCGAGTGTGCAGAACTAGCAGGGAATCAACACTGATAGAAACTTCCTATTCTGGCTTAGAGGAAGAAGTAGCAGATGCCTCATTAGTAATAGATATAGATGGTAGGGGAGAAGAGTATACCTCAGGAGCAATAGGAGCTGGACACGTGTCAGCATTAATGATGCCCAAGGAAGGAAGAATAAATCTAGTGGGAGTAATAGGGATGGAAGGTGGCAATGACTGTGCTGATCTGAGAAAAGAGTGCTCATTGAAGACAACATGTCTAGCAATTATTTCTTTGCTAGTAGCAAGGTTGTAACAACGGGACCCTTTGTGGCTGTTGCTGTAGCCAATAAAGATATAGGGAGCATAGCGAAAATCCATCTTGTGTGCATTATAAGGCCGAAGAAGAGGGTAACACATACAACCAAAAACCTTTAGCATAGAATAATTAGGAGGCTTTCCAAACAATTTCTCGTAAAGAGAGAGATTACCAAGACCCGGAGTTGGCAATCGATTGATGAGGAACACGGCAGTTTCAACAGCATCTGCCAAGAAGGATTGGGGGAGAGAGGAGGACGCTAGTAGAGACAGCGTGGACTCGATAACGTGCCGATGTTTACGCTCAACACTACCATTCTGCTCATGCGTATGAGGACAATTGAGGCAGTGAATAATTCCAGCATTATCAAGATAACGACAGAGATTGCAAAATTCGCCACCCCAATCACTCTGAAACATCTTAAAGTTAATAAAAGTATTAAACACATCTGACTTCCTTTCAAGAGGAAAAATCCATGAAAATCGGGAATATGCATCCATAAATAAAACATATTATTTAAAACCTTTATTGGACAAGTTGGGGCAGGTCTCCATACATAAGAAAAAACTAGTTCAAGAGGAGCAGAAATAGTGGTAGTTGAAGATGGTAGACTTAAATGATGGGCTTTACCCATTTGACAAGCTTCACACACAAAAGGATAACTAAGAGATCCAAAATAAGGTAAACCAAATTTAGAAATAATATTCTTCACAACTCGAAGAGATGCATGACCAAGTCGTTGATGCCATTCTGCCAAAGAAGTTTTCTCGCCTATAAAAGTTGTCGAGTTCTCTATCTTGTGCTGAACTGCTCCAAGAAACTAATAGAGTCCGTCTCTACTAGGTCCTCGGAGTAAAACTCTCCCCGTATGGTCCTTCAAGACAAAGAAATTCGGATGAAATTCAAAAATCAGATTATTACCCTTGGTAAATCTATTTACATATAGAAAATTTTTAGTAAGAAGGAACATGGAAGTTATTCTTCAAGGCAAACCGATTATGATTGCAAACTAGAGAAGCCAACCCTATATTATTTATAGTCAAACCTATTCCATTACCAATCTTGATTTGATCAAAACCTCGGTATTCAGTTCGGAGTTGTACATTATCAGCATCCGGTGTCATGTGATGAGTGGCGCCACTATCTGGATACCAAATTAGATCAAATCCACTTCCTGACGTAGAGCCGTTGTGTGAAATGCCACTGTGAAAGGCTGTAGGATTTGTCGGATGCAAAGTGTTCTCTACTTCCTCTTCCACGACCTTGTGCTGACCACCACGCCCCCTGCCTCTGCCACAATTGATGCTACCCCTGCCTTGATTGTAAGAACTTTGAGAGGGCTTAAAACTGTTAGTCAAATTTTTATTGTTATTCATTGCAAGATTTGCATTAGGATTTTTACAAGAAAATTTGTGTTGTAAAAGTCAGGCTTCATGACTCAAAAGTAACCCAAGAACATCACTAATATTGAGCTAATCTGCATCAGCTCGATTTGTAATGGTTGTAATAAGGGATTGATACTCACTGCCCAAGCTAGATAGAATGTATAAAGCTAGATCTTCTTTTGCTACTAGTTCTGAGACTGCAGAAAGATTATATGTAATTGTTTTGTCTTTCTGAACATAATCGCTGATAGACAAGTTCCCATTCTTGAGGTTTTGAAGTTGACGTTTGAGTTGAAGTACCCTGGATCAAGAATGAGAAGAGAAAGGTCTCTCCAGAGCACTCCAGAATTGGCAGTCGTAAAGAGTCAAATGATTTGTGCTAGGACTACTTTAGTTAAAAAAAAGCTACAGGCCAGCTTACGACCAGTTTATCTAACTGCAGCCAAGTGGAAAATTCTAGATTCAGAATTCTCTTAATGTTATCAATAGGATCTGGAATCTCTTTTGAGGGAGGCTTGGCCGATCCATCAATGAGCCCCATCAACTTGTGGGCTTGAAGTACTGGAAGCAATTGAGCTTTCCAGAGAAGAAAATTTTTGCCATTGAGTTTGATTGTTAGATAATGAGAGATATTAGGAATAGAATTGATGTTCATTGGTAGGGAAGAGTTCTGGGAAGAGGTTGAGCTCGAGCTCATTATCTTAGAAGCAATGGAGGTGTTGTAAGACATGGTTCTAATACCAAGTTAAAGCTTAAAAAGATAGAGATCTAAAAGAATGGGTCGAATTTTATTAGCACATTAAGATCTTGTACAAAGTTGTATATATATAAGAAGAATAATGAATGAATTGGAAACAATTACAAGAATAGAAATAATAAATTAAGGCAAGAGCTTCATTAGGAAACTTCCTAAGAGGAGAGAGTTTCCTTTTTGCTTTGATTGGTCTCTCTATGGTAGGGATTCTCTGAATAGTAGATGGTCCATCTTTAGCAAGAAGACTAGTGCTCTCTTTGGTATGAGACCTAAATCTCTCTTTGGTAGGAGATCTAGAGATCTCTTTGGTAAGAGATCTAGAACCCTCTTTGGCAAGAGGAGGAAGCCTAGGGCTGGTTGACTCCTCAATAAATGGAGATCTCAATTCTCCCAAAAGTCATATATCCCATACCACTTACCACTTACCAACTACAAACGTAATATCAATGAGAATAGGAAATAAGTACTCGGAAGAGATGTGTTAATAGATGATCACTTATAATTGATGAGGGATAATTTGGTCCGTGCAACAACATGATGACACACATGTAGTGACGTAATGATTAGGTGACATCTCAACATCTTTGGACACTTCAGTAGTTCAAGTCACCTCGGGTCACTTAGCTAGGACCGGGGCCCGAGTAGCTCACCACACTCACCAACTTGCCGAGGTGCCACGTAGCCTCCTTCTAGAAGCGAGCCAACTGTCTCCGATCTCCTCGGGATCACGCCGCAAGCCAATGGACCTTATCTCTATCCCGCCTGAATCGGATGAACTTGGATAAGCCTTATCAGCTTACTCGGAGTCCATCTTCGAGTGCGGAATAGACTCTGGGATAGGTGGGCCGGTGATCTCGGAAAAGCTTTGTGAGACCCACGACAGCTTGCCTATATAAAAGCATCACCTCCAGCCTCATAAGGTACATGCGATTTAGCTCTCACTCACTAGTATTCTCAAGCTATCAACTCGCTACAATCTCCTACACTAACTTAAGCATCGGAGTGTCCACACCGGGTAAAGTACCCCGGGACCTCTGATCTCTTTCATCTTGTAGTTCGACCCGACCACGTAGAAGTTCGACGTCCGAGTTGCCTTCCAGCAGGGAGCGACCAGATCGCGCTACATCAATACTAATCATTTTTTATAGAAGTGGTTTTACATAAGCCGAGGGTAGCAAGCTCCCAAAAATCACTTAAACAAATCAAAGCAAGATCCTTAGGAATATTACAAAGATTAAACAAGACCGAGCCATCAGAAAAAGAAAAAGTGCTCTGTTTGCAATTCAGTCTGCCACTTGGTTCACCTTTTGTATATGTGCCTGTAGCTGACTCCACACTCCATCTTGTCCTTCATCAATCATACTAACCATGGTTGATGGGTTGGGAACCCCGCTTCTGATGATTTCACATAGCCAAGCTCTGAATATTCAATATGCATGGCATGGCATGTCTCAGTCTGAGCTAATGATGATGATATTTGTGAATATTGTATGAGGGGTGGAGTCTGGATTAATCATGTGTCATTGATTAATCCATTTGACCCAAATACTAACCCACTACCCAAAAAGAAAAATAGTTTCCTTTCTAAGTTGACATTAAATTTTGTATTACATTTCCATAATTGATAAAATTATTTCTTATGTATAATACTTATTTTTGTTCAATATAATGAATGTATAATATTAAATATGTACCCAATATTTTATTTTTTTATAAATATACAACATTAGATATGTACCCAAAATTTTCTCTATTTTTTATTTTGTAATTCTTTGCATTTTCTATTTTTAAAAATTTTATTATTTGACTATGACATAATTTCCTTTCTAGGTTGATTTTAAATTTGGAATTTAATTTTTATCATTAATAAAAATACTTCTTATGTTTCATGCTTATTTTTGTTTCGTTTAATGAATATACAATATTAGAAATATTTTTGTATTATATGTTTTATTTATTTTAATTTCTTATTATTTAATTATGGCATTATTTATTAACCCATTTGACCCCAAATGGTTGAGTTGCTTACCCACCACTAGAAGAGAAAAAAATGGTTTTTTTTCAAATAACTTTTCAAAATAACTATTTTTATAGTATTAAAATTAATGTTGTAGCTTTAATTAGTATAATTTAATGATGAAAAAATATATCTTAAATATAGGATTTAGTGAGAGAATATATCCAATTGGTTTTAAATTCTACATTCCATTTCCATCATTAATAAAAATGTTTCTTATTAATCATACTTATTATTGTTTAATATGTTGAATATGTGATGCTAAAATGTTCCCCTTTTTTTTTAATTTTATTGTAAACTGTGGTAGCATGGGTTGGCCCATTTGACCCAAAATGATTTAATTTCTTACCACCACCTACATGAAAACATTATTTTTTTGTAGATTTTAAAACTATAAGTTTTTAAGTTATTGGAATTTTTAATTTATTATATATGGAATTAATTAATAGAACTTATGATGAAAAGAAACAAAAGTGTTTTAAATATATGATTCAATGAAGGTGAATGCAATTTAATTCCTTAAATGTTGAATTTAATGAGAGAGAATTGAATGTCTTTAACATTACCCTTTTCAAATCATTTAATATCACTAACCGATTACCCTATTTGCCCTCATTTTTATCAATAAATTTAAATATGGAGGGGTAACTTTTGTCCTTACACTACAAAAAAGGGGCTTTTGGTGATGTTATATTTGTGACGTTTAGAAGAAACGTCACCTAAAGTTATGTATCTGTGAAAACTCACTTTTCGCAATAGTTCTACTATACCATTGTGAAAAGTTGACTTTTTCTAACATTTATTTGTATTTATAGTGACATTTACGAGAAACTTCAGTAAATGACACCTCCCGCCATCATGGGTTTTACCGCCAAATCGTGCGAAGCATGTTCAATGACGTTTATCTATAAACGTCACAAAAATAGAGCATCACGCAAAGTACTTTCCATGACGTTTAAATGTTATTTTCCACCTTTTAGGTGACGTTTAATGTTTTTTTATTGTGAAAAAATTAGCAATTTATACTTTATGAATAATTATCAATTAATTAATTAGGTAGGGATGTCACCAAATTTTTTGTTGTAAAAATTTTTGCAAATTTATTATTGTTGCTAAATATATTATTTATTTATATAAATACATTTATATATGTTATTTATTTATGTTTCATTTTTGTAAATATATTATATTATTTATTTTTTATAAAAAAACATGTATATATATGACCAAATTAGTTGAAAAGATACTTGTATTTTTGTGTTTCTTTATTTAAATTGTTATATTTTATTTGTCTTTTAATAATTCATTTATTTATTTTTTAAAATCAGATCCGAATATTCAACGGTCTCATCAAATTTGAATTCAAATATACGTTTATGAGATCTAATACAATCAAATCTCCCCTTAATGGTGTTAGACCGGATTCAGATATACCTTGATTCAAATCTGATCCAATCTGTTTGCATCCCTACCTACACCTAATCCATTGACATTTGTATTTGTTGCTCTACAAATATCAAGTCTCTTATTTGGTGAACTATCAAGGGTGAAGCCAAGGGACCCATGGCCCCCCTATGCCCTAGAAATTCATACTTTTGAAAGTCTATTTTCCCCCTCCCCCACTTCCTACCCTAATGGTTGGCCCCTTTGAATGGCCAATCCATACGTGTTCTCTCCCCCCCCCCCCCCCTCCCTCTCGAAATCCACTTTAGATTTTGGCTCATTCTCTATGAGGACAAGGATGGGGTTAGGATTTCTAGCCTCACTAAGGTTTTGGGCAGGGACGGGGTGGACATTTGATTTGGGGTTGGGGATATAATAATCAAAACCCAGCCCTAGCCCACCCTACCCTGCCCCATTGCCATTCCTACCCTATAGATGGGTCAAATACCCTAAAATTTCTAACATGGGTAAATCCGAATTAAAAAAATTCCAGAAATATTCTTGAGGTTATTCATGCTTTTTAAAGTAGTATATATATATATTTTGCATTTTATCAAGTTTTAATTTTTTATTATTTAATTGTTGCAACAATGCAACATGGGTTGGCCTATATATTTGACCCAAAATTGTTTAATTTCTTACCACCACATAAAAATACTGCTTTTCCAAGTTAATTTCAAAAGTACAAGTTTTTAGGTTATTATAATTATTTATGTATGGATTTAATTAGTGAAATTTAGTAATTAAAAGAAACAAAAATGCCTTAAATATATGGTTAAATGAGGGTGAATGAGAGTTAATACCTTAAATGGGATTTAATGAGAGAGAATTGAATGCAATGAATAATAGTATTCAAATTACATTTTCTGCCCTCATAATTGATAGGGACCCTATTTCAAAAAAGGGTATTTTAGTCAAAAACATTCTAGAAATCTTAGACCGTATTCGTACTTTTTATAGTAGTATAGGACCCTATTTCAAAAAAGGGTATTTTAGTCCAAAAAAATTCCAGAAATCTTGGACCTTATTAGTCCAAACAAAGGGTATTTGTTTTGCATTTTATCAAATTTTAATTTTTTATTATTTAATTGTTGGCTTGTTACAACAACGCAACATTGGTTGGCCTAATATATTTGACCCAAAATTGTTTAATTTCTTATCACCACATAAAAATACTGCTTTTCCAAGTTAATTTTAAAAGTTCAAGTTTTTATTTATTAGAATTATTTATGTATGGATTTAATAATTAGTGGAATTTAGTAATTAAAAGAAACAAAAATGCCTTAAACATATGGTTAAATGAGGGTGAATGAGAGTTAATACCTTAAATGAGATTTAATGAGAGAGAATTGAATGCAATGAATAATAGTATTCAAATTACATTTTCTGCCCTCATAATTGATAGGGACTCTATTTCAAAAAAGGGTATTTTAGTCAAAAAATCCAAAAATCTTAAACCCCATTTGACCACCACCTACATGAAAACACTATTTTTTTTGGTAGATTTTAAAACTATAAGTTTTTATGTTATTGGAATTATTAATTTATTATGTGTGGATTTAATTTATAGAACTTAATGATGAAAAAAAACAAAAAGGTTTTAAATATATGATTCAATGAAGGTGAATGTAAGTTAATTCCTTAAATGTTGGATTTAATGAGAGAGAATTGAATGCATTGAATGTTAACATTATCATTTTCAGCTCATTTAATATCACTAACCGATTACCCTATTTGCCCTCATTTTTATCAATAAATTTAAATATGGAGGGATAATTTTTGTCCTTAAAAAATTCCAGAAATACTCTTAAGGTTATTTGTGCTTTTTAAAGTAGTATAGATATTTTTTTTTACATTTTATCAAGTTTTAATGTTTTTTATTGTTTAATTGTTGCAATAATGCAACATGGGTTGGCCTATATATTGACCCAAAATTGTTTAATTTCTTACCACCACATAAAAATACTGTTTTTCCAAGTTAATTAGTGGAATTTACTAATTAAAAGAAACAAAAATGCCTTAAATATATGGTTAAATGAGGGTGAATGAGAGTTAATACCTTAAATGGGATTTAGTGAGAGAGAATTGAATGCAATGAATAATAGTATTCAAATTACATTTTCTGCCCTCATAATTGATAGGGACCCTATTTCAAAAAAAGGGTATTTTAGTCAAAAAATTCCAAAAAACTTAAACCCTTTTGTACTTTTTATAGTAGTATGGATATGCATGTAGCCATGCTTTAAACCTTCCTTAAAATTTCTATATATTATAATACTTTCTAAAAGGAGACAAAAGTGAACAACATGCATGTTCCATTTGATTTTAGAGACATCTTTATGAAAGAGATTTTAGGATAACTATTAAATTATATAATTGATATGGAAAATATGAGGGAGAAGTTTTTTGAGCTTTTGTAAGGTGGAGTACGTACTCACACTAGTAATATCCTTTCTGCTATTTATATATACGCATACTTTTGGTCCATTCTCCATCCAAGGTAACCCTACTGAGACACTGACAACACGACACTAAGAGCAGTTATGGCCCTCCAAGGAGACAATTTTGTTGCTTCTGAAGTGAAGCTTGAGAACATGCTTTCCATGAAAGGAGGCAAAGGAGAAGCAAGCTATGCAAACAACTCAAAAGCTCAGGTTGCCTCTCTCTCTCTCTCTCTCTCTCTCTCTCTCTCTCTCACCATATAACACAACCTGATTCATCATATTTTCTTGGTTACGTTGTTTCTAGCTCTTAGCACATCTACATTTTCCTTCCTTTGTTGGGGAGAGGGGAATTAAATCATTAATGCCCATAATTACTGGAGGCTACTTTTTATTCATCAGTTTGGTTCTTCTTTTCTTTTTTTCATAAGCTTATGATGATGATTCTAACTAGTTAATTAGTTAGTTATTCTTTGGTTGGTGCTTTAATTTCTGCAACTAATATGTAGCAATAAGTTTATGATGATGATGATCCGATCGTGTTAATGCATGCATGCAGGCTCTACACGCCCGATCCATGCTTCATCTGCTGGAGGGGACGCTGGACATGGTGCAACTACACTCATCCCCAGAAGAGGCTCCGTTTGTGGTGGCAGACTTGGGGTGTTCATGTGGCTGCAACACCATCTACACCACAGACGTGATCATCAAACATATGAGAAAGAGGTATGAAGCCATGGGATACCAACCCCCCGAGTTCTCTGTCTTCTTCTCCGACCTTCCTTCCAACGACTTCAACACTCTCTTCCAGCTTCTCCCTCCCTTACCCATTGCTGACAAGGGTAGCATGGAAGACTGTATAGCCGCCTCCAGCAACGACTCCGACGGCCACCGCTCTTACTTTGCCGCCGGAGTCCCTGGCACTTTTTACCGTCGACTCTTTCCGGCTCGATCTGTTGATGTCTTCCATTCAGCCTTCTCCTTGCACTGGCTCTCTCAGGTCTGCACTTTCATTATTTAACGCATGCAGCATAGGCTGCTTATAATAATATCAACATGCATGGTTGAATGCTGTATGGATACACTGACAGTACTGAACGAATAACACTTTTGTGTGAGGTGACCACGAATAGGTACCAGAGATTGTGACGGATAACAAGTCCGAAGCCTATAACAAGGGAAGGGTCTTCATCCACGGTGGAAATGAGAGCACAGCCAATGCATACAAAATGCAGTTTCAGACGGACTTGGCAGGGTTCCTGAGGTCTCGATCACTCGAGATGAAGAGAGGAGGCTCCATGTTTCTGGTCTGCTTGGGAAGAACCTCGGTAGACCCTATAGACCAAGGTGGAGTTGGTCTTTTCTTTGGCTCCCACTTTCAAGAAGCTTGGGATGATCTTGTGCAAGAGGTAATTAATCATGTCTTATGCTAACTATTAAAAGCTATATATATATATGATGATGAGCTTATTATCCCAATTTTTTTTAAGGGCCATAAGGAACTAGCTTTTCTTTTTTTTTTTTTCCTCTTCTTCTTTGGAAAAGAATCTTAGCTCTAGCCTTTAGTACTGTTATATATAGTAGTTCAATAATGAATAATCAATAATTCAGTGCTAGAAACTGACGTACTTGGCCGGGGCCCCCTATTTCAAACCCTCTGGTGTCTTGATTTGACCCCATTTTAATTTAGTTCTGCCCACACGGCCGTAGAAACCAAAAGGCTATGGACAACATTATTGAAAGAGAGAAATGATTGATGTAGGGCTCTAACAAATTTATCATGAACCAACACCTAGCCCTGAGACCCCTGACCTGATTTCTGAGCAGGCTCGTTGTTAGGCTAATATCGCACACTTTTTTTTTCTTTTTTGGGAACAGCAAACATGTGATCTTTTAACCACCAAAACGTCACCAGAGTCTTCTATAAACTTGTTGTCCACTTTTCATCTCTCATGATTTTGATCAGAAAACAGGGTGATATTTTTTTTTTTTTTGGTAGAAAAAGAAAACTGAGGTGTTCTTGAAACGGTAGCTTCATTTCTATGTTTATGCCCCTTAAATAGTGCATTCTATAGCCTTCTAATGTGGTAGAAATAGTATAAAAATGATGATTATGTCTCAGACAAGGTTGGAAGATGCACAAGAAAGAAATAGAATGATTAGGATATGTATGGATATGCTAGAGTGTAGCCTTGTAGGATTGTGGCTTAAATGACCATTAGGTGTAAATACATTTTAGTAGTTGGTGACTTGGTGTGAAGAGTGAACTAATGACCATAAGTGTATTCTAGAACTAAACACCTTCCAATTTTATGGTCTTAGAAATAGGGGGTGCAATTTGGAAAATTTGAATCAATATAATCAAATCAAATTCAGATATGACCTGATTTCAATCCGAGCTTTGGTTCTATGGTTCAAAATCATGGAAAAAAATTAAAAACTACCTTCATTTCAAACACCCATCATCAAATGTGGCAATTGATGAAAACGGAAAACCCATTTTAAGTATTTTGACCCCATTCGATGAGGAACCCATCATTTCTATGTACGTCCTCAGAAGTCTGCGCTTTGCTACAAAACCCAATTCCCCCTCTGGCGATGAAGATCAGAAGCTGATTGTTCAAGGACACAGACCTTCATTCGTATCTCCATACTAAGAGAGTAAATTTGATCATTATATTGCAGGGACTGATAGAAGCAGAAAGACGTGACAGTTTCAACATTCCAGTGTATGCGCCAAGCCTACAAGACTTTAAGGAGGTGGTGGAAGGCGATGGCTCATTCGCCATAAACCTCCAGGTTGTCAATGGAGGGAGCCCGCTTGTAGTTAATCGACCCGATGATGCAGCCGAGGTGGGTCGAGCCCTAGCCAACAATTGTAGGAGCGTGTGTGGTGTTCTGGTGGAAGCACACATAGGAGGCCAGCTCAGTGACGAGCTCTTCGCCCGGATGGAGCGCCGAGCCACAATGCATGCCAAAGAGATGGTGGAAAACCTTCAATTCTTTCACATAGTTGCTTCTCTTTACCTTGCATAGAAGGGAAAAGAAAGCTTTCCAAGTGTTTTGATGTGTGTTGTTACCAACTACTGATTAATTATTCTCAGCTTGGTGAATTTGGGTCTTTATGTAATTATGTTCCTTTGAACCATCCAAACTATAAACAAATAAACACAAAGTAACAAGATAATTTCAAGTAAAGGGTAGGGATTCAACATTCCCCGCATCAGTTTTTTATTCTATCTAGTAGCCAAGTAACAATATAATTTAAAAGAGGCAATATGTTCCTCTAACTTACCTGACCTATTGATCGCTTTGGAATTAAGTATTTGTTGTTTCGTTGTGATCTGACTGGTCTCTATTAATTCCCTTGCTGAAGCAAGAGATCAATACAGAATCTATGTTTCGTGCTAGTTGTTATATATTCCTAGCTTTAGGAGGTTAATTCATACGAGGAAAAACAAACTGATGGGGTTATTGTAAGTTTGTTACCATCCTTTCCTATTGGGATTTTTTTTCTAATAGCCGGAAGAATATTGCAAAGTAGTCGAAAAGAAATTCAGATGGTAAAAGTTTAATGAACCTGATGTTCAAAATCACATTAACATCATGCAAGGATATGAAATTAAAACTAGCAAAACATTCTATATGCACTCTAGATGACCAACAATGGAACCACCTTGAGTTGTTGAAGCATCGGATTGAATGCTGTTTGAACGACACCCCCGACAAACCTAGTTAACTCAGATATAAATCATGAAATGAAAACCTAGTTCAGCGGTTTTCTTTTTTATCAGTAACACGACCAAATGTGAATACATAGAACTTTGTATTCAATCTGTTTTTTTTTCTTTGATCAAATATTCGAAAGTGACTACAAAGGATTTGGCTTATTTGCTTACAATAGAACCGTTCAGGGACTCATTTGTGGACTCATGTCAAATGATTTAGCAAGATAATTCTAATCCTCCATCCAACCGGTTTTTTTTTCTCGGGCAATAAATGGTCCATCTAAGGAGAAACATCAAGACAGAGTTTGCACGTTATAACATAATGAAGATGTGCATGACATTATTATTCTGTTATATGATTACCATATTTGTAGTTGCATCAGATTCATATCTTCAAATCAGCGACAAATTAGATACTGAGAATAAAGGGATGCAACTGTCTTTCATTCATGTGAAAAAAAAAAGAAAAAAAAATCTAGCTTTACATAATGTGTCAATAAATAAAGAAGATGCAGTTGAACATTTTCCAGCAAATATCAACCCGCCTGTACAAAAATCTAATCATACATAAAACAGCAATACGGAAATTGGAAAGTAGGCAAACAAAGATTAAGCACTAAGCTTATTGACTTGCTGACGGATTTGTCAATAGTTCAAGTGATTTTCTCAGGAAATCAATTGCAACTGGTACATCATCAAATGCCAAAGCCCCAACAGCAAACCTCGCAGCCTTGTGTGCTTCAGCAATCTTTTCAGGTGGTGGCTCATAATTACTGTCATAATGGAACACTTGAGCAGGAGTTGGTGATGGTTCTGCATTGGTTGCATTCCTGCTACCAGAAGTGTATTGAGCTGATGATGAATAGTTTGAAACAGGAGGAGATGACTGGTGAGAGAAGGAAGCATCAGAGCCTTGATAATAAGAAGGATAGTGTGACGGAATTGTTGAAAGGCTGCTGTCAGTAAAGCTAGGATAAGATTGGAAATGGGGATAAGAGTAGGAAGATGGTGCACTTTCATGTGAAGGGTAGGTTTGTGGAAATGGATTCTGGGGTTCGTGCTGATAAGGTTGATGTGGCTGAGAGTAAACAGAACTTTCTTGCCTATTAACTGGTGAAGGTGGCTGAGGGTAAGCAGAATTATCTTGTCTATTAACTGGTGGAGGTGGCTGAGAGTATGCAGAATTTTCTTGTCTATTAACTGGTGGAGGTGGCTGAGGGTAAGCAGAGTTATCTTGTCTACTAACTGGTGGAGGTGGCGGAGGGTAAGCAGAACTTTCCTGCATGTGACCTTCTTGTCTGCTAGACAGTGGAGGCTGGTGGAACTCATCTGAAACGCCATCAGCAGTTGGGTAAGTGGGAGGTGGTCTCAGATTAACAGAAGGTTGATGGTTAAAATCATGGTGGATGGGAGCAAGTGCATCAGATCCTGGGCCTGGATGGTAAGATGAATCGGGTTCATATCCGAGATCCTGAACAAAGTTACACTAGTTAGAGAATATTCAATAACATTGTTTCTCCATAACAACTGGGACTTCAAAGGTCATATAATTTACTTCCAAAGATGTCATCTGGTACTAAACTGATAGGGCCAGAGCATGAAAAGAAACATTTCAATTAAACTCACTACTCAATAGGTTAGTCTATATCATGTTCTCTAGGACATAACACAAAGTATAACTGGAAACATAACTCACAAAACAAGTTAATGCCTAAGTTCCTCAAACCAGAGCTGATTAATTTTCCCTATAAGAATCATAAAGGTTATATGCACCATCTTTCAGTACAACCAACTTGTCTTTGTGAAGCCAGGTTTGAGTAACTGTTCCAAACCCCTTCTTAAGAGAGCATTCGTGGGTCTACTCCTAGCTTACAATTTTTACTTCAAAATAAATAAGTAAAAAAAAAAGAAAAAGAAAAACTGGATTACAATCTCACTGAATGTGACAATCTCACAGCTAGATCAATTCTGAACAATAAGGATCTTGTGAAAGTAAAATCAAGATATCTATTTCCTCAAGAAACAAAGCCTTTGAAGCAGTCTTTATTTGTGACATTCTTACAACTTTTAAATGATAAAAAGTGCCAAACAAGTGATCACTTGGGACTGATGCAAAAGAAAATACGATTTATGAGCCACATTACCAGCAATGCAATCATGTGCTCCCTCAACTTTAAGTTGCAAGGAATTATGCAAAGATGAAATATACAGGATTTTTGGATGACATTATGTACTGGGCATTCAACTCAAAATGGCCATGTCATTTATATAGTTTCTTCTTTTATACAACAATACAACCTTAAAAGCTGCAGTATTGAAAAGAAAAATCTTCTGGTTTCTCCTTTTTCTACTTACAAATAAATATTTATATAATTTTTTAGTTCTGTAAATATACATGGCTTACTTATATTTAGCAGTGAACACTGGAAGAGCGGAATATGAAACTATTTTTTGTCCATCAATAGCTTCCTACTTGGGCAAGAAATCACATTCCCCTTATGAAGTCTATTTAATCAGCACATAATTCGACCAAACTAATTTGAGATAAAAGCTAGTTCAGAAACATACATATGCACCATTTGGGGTACTTGATGGGATTGATAAATCTTTATCACCACCAAGAGGGCCAGGTTCAGGTTTCCGCCCCTCTTTCAATGCCTTCCTTATATCTGCTGCTTTCCATACAGCATACTTCTGTTTTTGCTCAAGCTGTCAAAGGAAAGGGTACACAACTGTGTAAATTATTCAAAAAAAACCTAGTGATGATAATACAATTTGTCAGAGAATATCAGAATTATCACAACCTACAGTATAAGATAATTATTCTTTCTAAACCTTAGAACTTGGTAAAGAAACACCATATTAGCACCAAAAAAAAAACATGGTTCCAAACTCACATCAGGTTGGAGTTCACCAAACTGGTTAAGAATCTCAAAGAAGATGCTAGCAGCATAAAAGGTTTTTGCTGTATTCCTGTAAAAAGTATAACATACTTAGTAACAAAAAAAGTCAATTTCTTATAAAAGGATTATCAAAGGTTTCATCTTATAAAATGCATTTCAGTGGACATGGCAGTCATGAAAAAGGTCAAGAAGCCAACAACCAACACTCAATGGGTCCCACCCACAGGACTGTAGAGAAGAATCAAAGAAAGGGTAGTTTTGTAATTTTATTGTATCTTTATTCTTCTTTATTGTACTTTAATAGGCGTGTACATTAGTGACAGCTCTTCTATTTCCTTTGCAAGGACAATCTTGTCCGTTCACATCAGTTTAATATAAATACTCTCTTTTTGGGTTGGTTCGATCACATTGATCAACCCTAACAGATCTGAACTATTGTTTCTCTTCTTGCTATCTCACCTCCTCACGAACTGACATGGTATCAGAGCAGGCTGCTCTCTGATCCATTTCTCCTCTTTCTTGATCAGTTTGAGAGCAATCGTCATTGCCGATTGGTTCTGGACTGTTTTGATCACTCCAGGAACCAGTTTTCTGTGATTTGTGCATCTAGTAAGAGAGATTTCATTAGATCTCTCTCAAAAGACATCCGTTTGCAGTGAAAATTGAAAGGAAGTGTCGCCTAGTCCTCCTTATCATCTTCTAAAAGTTTCATTGATAACAGAGAAGAATTGAGAGGGATCTATACATCTCTTCTGGGCGGCAGCAACCATTCTTTCCTTTTCTGGACTGTGTTCTCAGTTTTCAACTATTATTGTATCTTGGAGACTCTCTTTTGACTGTAAGAGGTTTCTTCTCTTAGTTTGACTCTTTTGGAGACTCTCTTGGAGACTCTCTTGGAGACTCTCTGTGATTTTTGCACCTACTACAAACAGCAGGAACACATTATAGTGAAATGCCCAACCAGGCCTCCCAAGAAAATACAACATAAGGCTTATCATGCCTCGGCTGAACCAACTTCTACTGATACTGCCTCCCCTTCATCAGCTCACAAACCAGATGTATAGGGAAATTTGATTGAAGAAAAGATTCGTGAGCTCATGTCCTTAGCTATTTCCTCTGCTTTTTCTGCTATTGGACTAGCTGGTAAGTCTACTTATTTGTGTTCCTCTCCTTTTCACATGTGGTTCATTGATTCTAGGGCCTCCTTTGGTCAGTTTTCTAAACCTTACACCTCTGTCAACCATATTATTACTTCTAATGGTGATTCTCTTCTTGTATGTGGGTGTAATGATTTATTTTTGTCCACTTTTGAGTCCAAACCTTTACATCTTCCCAAAACCTTCTTTATGCATAAGTTGACTACTAGCCTTATTTCTGTTGGGCAACTTGTTGATGATGGTAATAATGTTTTATTTACCCATGATGGTTGTTTTATCCAGGACTAGCACACTTGGGAGCTGAAGGGGAAGGAGCGTAGGCTTGGAAGACTGTTTGCTCTGGAATTTGAGAATAAGAGAGCTTCACCTGACTACTACTTCTAGTTTTTCTACTACCTCTTGTGTGGCACTTATGGCATAGACATTTGGTTCACACTCATGCTAAAAACTTGGATTACTTATTTTTTTCTAGTTGTTTGCCTATGACTGCTTCTTCATTTAAGAATGTTGATAAATCCTGTTTAACTTGTTGCTATAGTAAAAGTCATGTTTTACCTTTTCCATATTCTACTAAACATGCTTCTACACCTTTTTACCTTATTCACAGTGATGTGTGGTCGTCTCCGGTTCTTTCACGCTTGGGTTATAAATATTTTGTATTATTTATTGATGACTATACTCAATACACATGGGTTTATTTTCTTCGAAAGAAATTAGAGGTTTTCTCCATTTTTAAGAACTTCCATGCTATGGTAATGACCTAGTTTAAAAGCACTATAAGCATTTTGAGGTCAAATTCAGGGGGAGAGTACTATGATGGTGAGGATGGTGAATTTCAAACCTATCTCAAAGTCTCAAACATGGCATTCAATCCCAAAGATCTTGCCCAGGTACTCCTCAACAGAATGGGGTATCTAAGCGCAAGAATCGCTACATTGATGGTGAGATCCTTAATACAAGACTCCCATGTTTCCATTACCTTTTGGGTGGAGGCAACCCGCACAGCTATTCACCTCATCAACATTCTTCCTACATCTATCCTTGGAAATTCTTCTTCCCATCGATCCTTGTTTCATCGCTCGCCAAATCTATTCATACTTCGTGTCTTTGGTTGTGTTTGCTTTGTCCATCTTCCACCCCATGAATGCACCAAGCTAACAGCTCAATCAGCTATGTGTGCTTTCATGGGATATAGTATGGAACACAAGGATTTTCTCTGTTATTATCCCAAAGCCCGTAGATTGTGTATTTCTCGCAATGTCATCTTTCTTGAGAACCTTTCATTCTTTGAACATATTAGTAAATTGCCTGCACCATTCATTTCTATTATGCATCACTTTGTCTCTGCAGGTGATTCTCCTCCATCTCAACCACTTCAAGTTTATTCTAGGAAGCATCCAGCTCGCCCATCACCTATGCCTCCTCCACTTCCAGCAACAGTGACTGGTCACTCCTCTCCATCTATTACTATTGCAAGTTCCCCTTCTCATCCCAAGGATTTACCTTCATTTATTCCTTTGCGTCGATCATCTCGTACTTCTCGTCCACCTAACTGCTATGCTTCTTTTCTAGTCATAGCTCCTTCTCAATTGTTTTGTCATCCACAGATATTCCTAAGTCTTACAACCAGGTTGTAGCAATTAAGCATTGGAAAGATGCTATGGATTGAGAAGTTCTGGCCTTATTGGAGAATGATACCTAGGAGCTTGTCTCTCCTCCCCCAGATGCCTCCATCATCGGTAGTTGATTGGTTTACAACGTGAAACTCAAATCAAATGGTACTCTAGACAGATATAAGGCCCATTTGGTTGCTCAAGGCTACAAGCAAGAATATGGAATTGACTATGATGAAACTTTTGCTCCTGTGGCTAAAATGACAATAGTTCATTTATTCTTGGCCATTACTGCTCTTAAACAACGGACAATTCACTAGATGGATGTCAAGAATGCCTTTCTCCATGGCCATTTACAAGAAACAGTTTATATGAAACCACCTCCCGAATATTGTGGCAATCCTTTTTTGGTGTGTAAACTGAAGAAATCTCTATATGGTCTTAAACAAGCTCCACGAGCTTGGTTTGACCGCTTTCGTACAGTAGTGTTAGAGGCTGGTTTTCGATAGAGTGCTTCAAATTACTCCCTTTTTACTCTCAAGTCAGCTCAGGGGTTGACTCTTCTTTTGGTATATGTTGATAATATTCGTATCACTGGAGATGATGTGGACGGCATTAAACTGAAGCTTCTTCTCAAAATGAAAGATCTTGGGCCAGTCACCTATTTTCTTGGGCTTGAAATTCAACGATGCCATCAAGGTTATTTTGTCAACCAACAAAAATATGCCTCTAACTTGGTGACTCTTGCTCGCTTGACTGATTCTAAACAAGTGGATACACCTCTAGAGCTTAACTATAAGCTGAGTAAAGATGAGGATGAACTTCTCCCTGATGCTACTTTATATCAACAGCTTGTAGGTGGTCTTATCTACCTAACTATGACTAGACCGAACATTTCCTATGCAGTCCAGCTTGTGAGTCAGTTTGTATCTGCTCCACGTTAGCCCCACTTCTCTGTAGTTCTCCGGATTATTCGTTATGTCAAGGGCACTCTATCACATGGATTATTTTTCTCATCTTCTTCCTCCACTCAACTCCGAGCTAATGCAGATTCTGATTGGGCAGGTTGTCCTGACTCATCGCTCGACTACTAGCTAGTGTAAATTCCTTGGTGATTCTCTGATTTCTTGAAAATGCAAGAAACAACGAACTATTTCCAAGTCATCTACTAAAGCAGAGTATAGAGCCATGTCCTCAGTATGCAGTGAAATAGTCTGGCTTAAGGCTCTACTTCATGACATGGACATTGATCACTAATCTGCTACTCCTTTGTTTGCTGACAACATGAGTGCAATCAAGATTGCAACCAATCCTGTATTTCCTAAGCACACTAAACATATTGAGGTGGATTGCCACTTTATTCGTAACCTTCTACACGCGGGCCACATCTCTCTCCCACATGTTTTGTTGGGCCTACAACTTGTAGATCTCTTCACCAAAGCTATGACCAAAGCCCGACACAATTTTCTTGTGGACAAACTAATGCTTATACCCCCAGTATCAGTTTGAGGGGGAGTGTAGAGAAGACAAAGGGTAGTTTTGTAATTTTATTGTATCTTTATTCTTCTTTATTGTACTTTAATAGGCGTGTATGTGTACAGCTCTTCTATTTCCTTTGTAAGGACAATCTTGTCCATTCACATCAGTTTAATATAAATACTCTCTTTTTGGGTTGGTTCGATCACATTGATCAACCCTAACAGATCTGAACTATTGTTTCTCTTCTTGCTCTCTCACCTTCTCACGAACTAACAAGGACATTAAACCATCCTCAACTAACTCAACTCACCCTTAATCCCAACTACTCAATTGGCTACAAGAATCCTGTCCCGCCATTGTTCTCTATCAAGAGCCATCCTATCCCAGGATTTTGATGAATCAGTCACCATTTTATTTTATTCTTTCCTGTATAACTACATTATATAAGCTCCTACTTAACCTAACAATAATGTAATTGGAATCAGTATAACAATGCTAAGTCAAGGGCACAGAGTGCCACAGACCTTTAGATTACAAAATATGAAATATAAGCAAGGATTGTGTGCAAATACAAATAAGATAACGAGTGTTTAGTTTTGTCCCTATCATGGGCACAGAGTGCCACAGACCGTTAGATTACAAAATATGAAATATAAGCAAGGATTTGTGCAAATACAAATAAGATATTGAGTGTTTAGTTTTGTCCCTAAGCTCCATGACAAACACATCCTGTGAATATTTATGATTCCCAACATTCTCCAAAACTAATTTAGAGAGATCTGGGAACTAAAGTGCAAGATTCCGATCATTCGTACAAATTGAAGCAATAAAGTATGCTGGTTAACTAGCTTTCTCCAAATGTCATTGTTAATTCTCCAACTATGGAACCTCCTCTGGACAAACTTCACTCTCCAACCTTAAGATCGAGCTGAAAAACAACTAGATGGATAGGTCATGTTAAAGGAGTCGTATGTCATATCTTTTTTTATAAGTAGTTGTATGTCACATCTTATAGTATTCTCAGATATTTAGTCATATGTATCACTATAACAGTCGCGTGCCTTCTTTTTATCAATAATCATAGACCATATCTGTATACTCTATAAGAAATTTCAAAGTGTCATATCTTAGACAAACTACTGCTTGCCATACAGGTCAGCTCGCCCAGCGCGGTCCTGCTTATCTGCCTTTGCAAAAACATTTAAGGCAAATCCTTCCAAATGCAAGTTGTCTTCAGGTCCCAGATTCAGTGACTTCTTGTCCTGTGGGAATGAAAGGAAATAAAATTAAGTTCATTCAAATAATACAAGATTAATAGCAGTTGACCTTGACCAAAAAAAAATTTGGCACAAATATATTTTGCATGTCAGAAGTACCTATGATCCTTACAAGGAAATGTTGAAGTAGGGGACAACAGATTATGAAAGTAGCAAGTAGCAAGTCTCAGAACAGTAGGAAGTCAGTACTCGCAATGACTCCTATCATTGAGGTTTCATCCAACTTAATTAACACCAACAAAATTTTCTAATGGTGTATGTCCTTTAATAATTGCTCTGATAAAAAAACGTCCTTTAATAATTGCATTTCAAATTCAGAGCTAGAAAATAAAAATAAAATGAAATGACCATCAAAAGACTTTTTTTTTAAAAGGTAAGATAAATTTATTAAATCAAATTATTAAAAGTACAAAACAGAACCTGCCAACAAGGCAAGCCTGAGACCCCCCCCCCCCCCATTACAAGCACCAAATTGACTGATTTCTTAGTAACTGAGTTACATTTAAATGTCTGAATTCTGGGGTGACTGAAATCCAAGAAATCAGTTTACCAACAGCCATCTGAACTATTTCCTCAGGCCCTCTCACTCTTTGTTTAAAAATTCTGTTGTTTCAAATAGCCCAAATCACTGCTGTCGGGATGGAAATCCAGACCAGCTTCCCTCTTTTCTTCAAATTACTGAGCTTCCAACTACAGAGCAAATCCTTAACCAATTTAGGCATGACCAAACATACCCCCACAACCTTCAAGAAGTGATACCACACCTGGGCAGCAAATGGGCAATGAATGCAGAGATGATCTGTAGACTCCAGATGATCATCACAAAGGACACAAGACTTATCCGGGATCTGCAATCCTCTTCTTTCAAGATTAGTTCTGGACAGACATTTGTTTAAGGCTATTGTCCAGACAAGGAAATTAACTTTTGATGGGCAAATTGAATTCCAAACCTGCTCAGCAGGGAAGTCCCCCACTGTCACTCTACTACTGAGTCTACTGGCCATAGATTTTACTGAGAAAATACCCTTTTTGGACCAGACCCAATTCCACTGGTCATCCTGATTGTAGTCAATGTTCTGAACATGTAAAGTTTCCAACAACCTCGTAGCTTCTTGAACTTCCCAATCAAAAAGACCTATTCTGAAATGGGGAACCCATGTCACCTCATTGCCCAAAACTGTGTATACTTCAGCCACTGGGGAACCCATGACCAACAAAAGACATTTGTGGTACAAAAAACACTCTTGAGAACAAAAGAAACATTTTAACCATTTTTGGATGCAAGAAATTGCTAGAAGTAAACTTAAACAAAACTCTATTTTTGAATCTGAAAAATGTGTGCAGGTGCCTTATCTTTTAAGATCTACTTCATTTTCAAATAGGCAATCTCCTTTTGTGGCAGTGGATCTAGTCCCTACATGCCCCCACCAAAGTTCAGTGGTTGTTGTGGACAGCTATATTAACAACTGATCACTTAACATCAAGGCAATAACAATGTTTTAAAACCCGGCCTGGATGCTGAACCACTTTTCCCTCCAGGTCAATTGGTCAGTGGTTCAACCATCCAGGAAGGTTTCAAAAGTAAATAACACGAAAAAACCCAATAACCCATTAAACTGGTAAGACAGGTTAATGTCCAACCACCCAGAGAAATGGGTCATTGACCAGTCAGCAGTTTATCGTAATATGGCAGGTTAGAGGTTGACCCGAACTGGAATTGTGATTTGCGACCGTGTTCACTGGTATGGCAGGTCAAAAAAAAACACTAGGCAAAAGAACCTGCAGAAATTGTCTTTCATATGCCCCTAGTGAGAATCCATATCTTTGTTCCCTTTTATTGCATTATCCATACTCAAAGCAAATCTCAGTCCATTTCATTAGGATTTTGAATGCCAACAGTTCCAGAAAAGACCATTACCAAATGTCGGTCCTAACCTTTGGCATTTTTTGTGCTCAGACTTGGACCTGTGTTCTCATAGTTGCTAGCCCAATATTTTACTATTACACCAAGCCATAATTGTTAAGTCAACACCCATGCAGGCGCCTAGGCAATGCCAAGGTGATAAGGCAGTCATGGAGGGTCACCTCACTTAAACAAAGGCAGAAGTGTTAGCAGCTCTAACAGGGATTCGCCTAGTCAGCAAACTGGGTATCCAAAGCTTCTCAATTGAAGGTGACTCAGCCAATACTATAAGATGGTTGGAACAACAGCAAACTGGACCTTGGAGACTTAGTCACTTCGTATCAGAGGCAAGGGACCTCCTGGCTCCTTTAAATGTTTCTCTAACCTGGATCCCAAGGGAACTAAATGTAATGGCAAATGGTCTAGCAAAATTACGAGTTATTCTAGAGTCTCTGTACTGTGATTCCTGCCCTCCTGTGTAATTCTCAGGGGACTCGCCCCTCTCTTGTATTTGTACACACTCTTGTGTACCTCTCCTTTCTTCAATAAAATTGATAACTTTTCTCAAAAAAAAAGGGTCACCTCGCTTAAACGCCATGATATTTTTTGCATAGCGTTCTTGGCTACTTTTATATTCTTTACTTTTTAATAATATAATATAAAATAGACATTATTAAACTAAATTGTTCAGTTTAAGTTAAAATGCTAGTTTCTTTTTATTAATTTCTCATTTGTTAGGGTCCAATCAACATGTATACTGCCTTGAACCTCAAAGACTTCAAAAATTGAACTGATAAGCAATTTTATCCGATCAACACATATTCTTCTTCCACCCTTTTCTTTTTTTTGTCTTCTTTTCTAGAACAAAAATAGAGGCTCAGCCCCTCTATTTTCTAACATCACTTAGTTGAAAGAGCGTCTGAAGGAGGGCGATGGAGTGCTGCTGTTTCTCATCTTCGTTTTCTTCATACAGATAATGGTGTTCTGGAGACTGAATATCTGTTGTGCTTGCAAGATCTAATGAAAAGGGTTTGGTCTGGAAGAGGAGAAGCTTGCTGAGGGAGAATCAGCTGCTTCTTCTCTATCCATGATGCTGTCATGCTATCATAACAGAGAATGAAGGAATTTCTGATGGAGGAGCTATTCCAGAATAAAGAGCTTATAGTTAAAATTCGATAAGGCAGGAAAGGTACAGTTATGTTAGTAGGAGAGGCGGCGTTCTGGTTTCAAAGTTTTCTGGATGGTGCAACGAATGTAAGTTGGAAGCTGGATTGGAAAGACATGTTCAGATCTAGGAATAAAGAATACTATGCAGTAAGGAGGAGGAATGCAAAAGGATGGTTTGTGTCGCTTGAAGAAGGGTTCGAGAAAGGAAAAAAGCAAATGATCATTATGCCAGAAGGTAAGAGTTGCTAACGAACTTCAAGCCATGGTTAGCAGAAGTTGGGGGCGTAAAAAAAGGAGAACATAAAGGAAAAGGAAATAGCAGAAGTTAATGGGAAGGAGGAGATGAAGGAAATAAGGAAGAAAACCGAGAGATTAAGGTTTGAAGATAAGTGCAAATGCAGGGATTCTGTGACGATTGCTCTGTCACAGAGCCACAGTCCATTATTGATTTTCATTGGGTAAAGAAGGACAACATGTGGAACAGGAAGCTCTGGTAGTGTGGTATCAACTACCCAAGGAAGATGCAACTGCAACATGGGAGCCCTTATATCCAACTCCACCACCAGTTTCCCCATCTTGACCTTGAGGCCAAGGTCTGTCTTGACAGGGGATTGTTTGGACAAGCTGCACTGAACCCAGGCCGGTGTATGGAAATAGCCAGCCCAAACTCAAGACCTACAAAAGAAGAACTCCATGTCAGTTCTCTGGTCTAACTAATGACAGGGTGGCATAACTGAATGTAACAGGAACTGAGAACTGACCCCCAATAATGTAACAGAACATAATCTCTCTCTCTCTCTCTCTCTTTTCAGGAGGTGGTTCCTCAATAGAACCCTGTGTTAGGCAGTTCCCAGCAAAGACCCTGACTCATTGAGTGCCCAAACTCTAGAGTCTGAACCACCGCCCCCCGAGACCATAGAGTTCAGCAAATTAACCAAAGCAGAGACACTATAAAATTCAGATTCTCTCAAATTTCTAACAAAACCCAGATTCCAATTCAGATTTGAAAGTGAGGAGGAAGAGAAAATAAATGGGTTTTCCTTTGAAGCTGGAGAGAGCAAAAAGGGAAGGGAACACCTTGGACAAGGGGGAATCCCCAATCCAAATGTCCTCCCAAAATCTGATTTTCTGACCCGAAACCAAATCATACCTAAAGGGTAGAAGCAAAGGAAGTATTTCATGGATGGCATTCCAAGGAGCAGCCAAAGTAGCTCTATGCAAGCAGCCCGCATCCCAGCCATTGCTTGAATCTTGACGACCCATGGATACATGAAATAACTTTGGTCCACAATTTCTCATTTTCTTTAAGGAGCCTCCAAAGCAATTTACTTAACAAAGCCACATTTTTCATCTTCACATTTCCTATTTCTAAACCCCCTTCCTCTTTCAACTATCTCACCTTTTCCCACCTAACCAAATGATATTTTTCTCCTCCCCAGGCTCCAACAAGAAATCCCTCATGATCTTCTCAATTCTTTTAATCACAACTTGTGGCATCCTAAAGATCAACATGTAATAGATTGGAAGGTTAGCCAAAGTGGATTTAATCAAGGTTCAAAATATTGATACAGGGAGATACGCCAATAGGGCATATTTCCTTGACCAACATGTAATACAACCATGAAACACTTCCCAACAAAAAACACTAATTTTAAGGGGAATGGGAAAGAACCAAATTTCCTTGACTGTGAAAAAAAGGAGAAGAGGAGGTGGCTACGAAGGAATGTAAGAAGGATTTACAAGAGAACAACCCAATAGAATTAGGGCCCCAAACCCTAGAATCTGATCCACCTTCTCCCAAGAACACTAAATTCAGTAGGCCTAACAACTCAGACACACTAGGAATTACAGATTCTCTAAGGTTTCTATTAAATCCAAAATTCCAAATCATCCCTAAAGGATGAGGGTGCTGACTTAGGAATTCAAAAAAGGCCTACCCTTGAACCTGGAAAGATCAAAAAGAAGAGAGAATCTCTCACCTACAGGGGTATCCCCAATCCACACATCCTCACAAAATCTGATTTTCCGACCAAAAGCCAAGTCATACCTGATAGGATTTAGACAGGTAGGAAGAATTCCATGAATAGCCTTCCAGGGGGCAGCCAAGGTAGCTCTACAAAGACATCCAGCATCCCATCCATTGCTTGACATGCCATGAATACTTGCAACAACCTTGTGTCATAACTTCTCATTTTCATTGGGAAACCTCCAGTCATTTGCTGAGCAAAGCCAGATTCTTCAAGTTAACATTGCCAAATTCCCAATCTTTTGTGATGGGGACTGTTCTTCAAAGCATTCTTCTCCTTTAGAGAGAATTCGAGAAAAAACCATGGACTATTCATATTCTGAATCAACTTTATGAAAATGCTCATTGATGTTGCAGTTAAAGCAGATTTGGATATGGTTTCAGTTCTACCCCCAGGTTTCAATAGAGAAGTTTCAGCGATCCAATCACACAGTTTCAACAAATAAAAACTAATAACTTAACATCAAATTGCCCTTCCAAACAACGTCAAAACCATATTAAGTTCCCCAATAGCCATATTGAAATTAGAATAAAGTAACATTAGGAAGAATAAAACTTTAGAAGCAAAAACAGTATCCATGATCGAACCCTCAATAAATCCTAACATGGATGAATGTCCACTAAAAGTTAAACCAAGTCTAACCTTCTCTAGCTGATTCATGAGTGAAATAAGGAGTGAGTTCGTCATCTTCGTGCGATCCTTCTGAGGGATCTTCAACCCTCGTTCCATCGCGTATAGACGACCTGGCAAGAATAAATTTAAGAAAAAAAATAGGGAAAAAGAGAATGTTACAAACTCCACCAAAAGGAAGAATTAGGGTTGGAGATATTTTTTTAAGCCAAAAGTGGAAGAAAAAGGACGGCTTACAGTAGTAAGCGACGAGGAGATCATGTTTCTGCAACTCATCGGCTCTCTGGAGGTAAGGAAGAAGGAGCTTCGCTGGTTCGTTCTCGCTCCCCATCGTTTTCCTGATTTTCTAATAACAAAGAGGGAGGGGTCTAATCGGGTAAACGCAGGAAAGCGTGATTACACAAGCTGGTCTGTCTTCGAATTTGGAAGGAATAAGCTTCCACAATCAATGTTAGAACTTTAAAGCCTAAAGAATCCGAATCCCCATCAACACTTCAACTTGTGAAAACTTGATACCGTAGAATCCATGTTGTTCTCATCTCCACTTGACCCTTGTTTGTTAAAACCACCACGCTACGCCTACAATAGGTAGATCATTTCAGTAGAAAATTTGTTGGGGAAACCCCACTGAAACCCACCCCACGACATGGAGATGCATCAGCCCACTTCAAC